>NC_056725.1:661173581-661323581 GCF_019279795.1 Protopterus annectens
GGAATGGAAAAAATGACAGTGTAGAATCCTCAAGACACAGAAACATTCCTACAATGGGCCAAGCTAGGTGCAGGGGGAGGATGTCCCCCTCCCCCCGTTGTACTGCTGTAGAAAGAAGTAGTAGTCCACAAAAACTGACAGTCCAGAAAAGAGCCATAAAGATGATAGAGTGGATTATTCAGAATAACAAAGAAATTATGTATTGTTAGTATTATACAAGAAGGCCAGAATTTCCAGACAGAAGATACACAAAATGATTTAGAGAGAAATTAGAGGAAAGAAAAATGCTTGCACAAGAAAAACTGTCAGCAGCTCCAAATAAAAATTTGTGTTTGAAGCTGCTGACAGTTTTGCTTGAGCATTTGACACAATGCCCCACTTGGGCATTGTTAAACTCAAAAGGTTAGGTACAACCCCATACATCACCCAGTGGATAGCCAACTGTTTCACAGACAGGATCCAGGAAGTTAGAACTGGGGAGTCCACCTCTGCAAAGACGCCGGAGTCCTTCAGGGATCAGTCCTTGGACCGCTTCTTTTGGCATTTACTTCTCAGAAGTCAAGGCACTGTCAGTGGTGTCTGGCAGACTAAATTTGCAGATTAATGCAAATTAGGAGCTGTCATTGAATCTCACACTGACACAAATGTTGTCCAGGAGGGGCTGACACAGGCAAAAAACTGGTGTCAGAGCCATTGACTAAAACTAAATGCTAAGATATGCATAATTGTATCCTTTGGGAAGTCATCCATCCCTGGTAACTATCATATTGACAACACACCCTTTAGAGATGACCCAGTAGTCAGGGACTTAAGGACACACATAGATAATAATCTAGCTTTTGATCATCACGTCTACAGTGGTGAGGAAATCATTCTACATTGCGCAACTTATAAACAAAGGCATGACATCTAAGTCCAAGGAAGTCATTGTTCCACTGTATTCAGCATTCATCAGACCAATCATTGAGTACAATGCCCCTTTTGGTATGTACCTAATCAGGCATATCCAATAACTGGAACATCCACAGAGGTTCCTCACTAAAAGAATACAGGGCATAAGTAATATGTCCTATGCAGAGTGCCTCAATGCCCTATCCCTGTATTTTGTCTCCTACAGGCTTTTGAGGGGAGATCTATGCCTGGCATACAGGGCATTGTCAGACCCCACTCTGATGGACCTCCTGCATATCCACAAAAGAAACGGTACCAGAATTACTTGTTCGAAAGACAAACCTTGTCTGTGATATAAATAGGACCTGCTGGAGAGATAGGTATGTATCCCAGGGACTATTCCATCTATGGAACAGGCTCCCCATCCATGTGAAGCAGAGTTCCTCCCTAACCCAATTCAAGTGCAACTTGGACAATTGGATGGGAAAGGGGAAATTCTTCCCTGGTTTGGCACCTATGTCTCTAATGGACACAGGTAATCTGTAAATGGTTCATCTCTTAGGCCCATGCTTACACTTACCAAGAGTACCATAACTTGTCAGAGATTTGGGATGCATGGCTAGGCTTAAAAAGGCCCTTGAGGTTGTTAGCCTAGCAAACACCTATGAACCTATTAACACAACAGATTATGAAAAACATTATATAGATGAAGAAACCTTGGGCCATTTTGGAAAGAATCAGTTGAGGAAGTGTGAAAATATAAAGAGCAATATCTAGAGATTTTTGAGAGGTATAAAAAAGACATACAGACATGGGAAAGAAAGAGAGATCTGATATGGTGTAATATTTATGTAAAGGAAAAAGCCAAATTAATTAATACAAAAAAGCAACTCCAACGATATTTGAAGAGAAGTGCAGTAAAGTCATTCAGATATGAAAAATTTCACAATACAAAAAATAAGATCACAAAAAGGGAATGTAGAACAGAACATTAGTAAAGTAGAAGTTAAAAAGATAGAAGTTGAAGTTATGGAATACCTGTGAAGTGAAGGATTTAGTGTAGAAAATCTAACACAGGTTATATCACAGCATGATGGGACAACAAGTATCCCAAGGAAGGAGAAACAGGAGGAGCAGGAGACATCTGAAGAAGAAATAAGGACATTGGAAAGAGAAGGAGATTTAATATGGTGTAATATTTATGCAAAGGAGAAAGCAAAACTAATCAATACAAAAAGAACTGCACCAAAGATATTTGAAGAGAAATACAGGCAAAGGAATCCAGACATAGAAAATTTTACAATACAAAAAATAAGACAAAGAGGAAAAGCAGAAAAGAGGCTTAGTAATGGAGAAGTTAAAGAAATAGAAACTGAGGTTATAGATCACCTGTGAAGTGAAGGATTTAGTGTATAAAATCTAATTTTGACAACATCACAGCAAGATAGAGCAATGGATCCCCAAATTAAGGAGAAACCAGCAGAGCAAGAAACATCTGAACAGTTGCCATACAAAGATACTTTGCAGCCTTCCATAGAAAACCAATATGAAAGTTCAAGTGGAGTTGCACAGCAAGGGAAGGAACAGGAAACTGTAACAACTCTGATGCAGCCAATGCTGTGGAGTGATAGGCCAGTTGAGTTCTCATACAAAAGAGCAATGGATGACACAGGATGAAACTGAAGAGAATATGGCATAGCAAGATGCTGTAGAACTTTCTATAGAATGCCTGCAGGAAATGGAGAACAAGGAATGTGTCCTCAGTTTACAAGAAAATGATCTAAGAGAAGAGTTGCTTGATTTAATAGAGATGGACAGACATATTAAGATCAGTGAAAGAAACAGACTACAGAAAATCAATAAAACCCAAAAAGTTAGAAGTTTGATAAAACAAATAAACACAACTGTTGCTAGAGATTCATGTGATATAACAGAAGTAAACAGGCTATATTACTGTGCAGCTAAATTAATAACAGATAAAGTCTTATAACAAAAACATAGGGCAGTAAATGAATGGAAGGAGAAAATCAAATACCATCACAGAAGTATTGACTAGAGAAAACTATAAAGCAATTAAGACAAGAGGTGTCACTGTTAGAAGAGTATAGAAGAGGGAACAGATCAACAAAAATACTCAGAAAGACACACATGATAAAAGCAATGCACAGTATCAGAACAGAGCAGGATCTGATATACACTATCGCAAATAATAAATTAAAAATATCAGCACAGGCACAAAAACTTAGAAGATGCAAATGAATTTTTATTTATTTATTTAACATTTGTTTGCTGGGAAAGTCCAACTTGGAACAAAGCCAATTTTCAGCAGAGGCCCATGGAGAAATGCTCCAGATGCATGTCTTTGTAATGTGGGAGGAAACTGGAGCACCTGGAGGAAACCCACACAAACACAAGAGGACATACAGACTCTGCACAGATGGCACTCCAGCCGAGAATCAAACTGGAGAGCCTCTTGTTGTGAGGTGACAATGCTACCGCTATACCACTGAGCCATCCAATAAAAAGGAAAAGTACAAAATAAGCAATTTATTAATGACCCAAATAGGTTTTATAGAGAACTCGGAAACAAGTCGAAAGGAATTGAAACACCACCAAAAAAGAAGAAATATATTTTAGAGAAATAGCTCTGAAGATCCTTTGGAACACAACAAAGATGCTAAATGAAGAGAAAAAGTAAAAGAAAGAGTAAGAAGTTTAAAGGTACAGGATATGAAATGGGATGAAGTAACGGCCAGAGAGATTGAAACAAAGTTAGAAAAGCTCTTAAATGGAAACCCCAGGCCCAGATGCAGTGCCTGACTTCAGGCTAAAAGAATTAACATCTTTACATGAAGATTTCGCCATAAGTAAGAACTATTTGTATGAGCACCCCGAACAGACACAATCCTGGTTAACAACAGGAAAAACAATGCTCCTACTTAAAAGTGAACCTTCAAGCTGTCCTAAAAACTATACGCCAATAACTTGCCTTCCGACAACCTATAAACTGTACACTGAAATTGATGCCGTCAGAGTTTATAGTCATTTAGAAGGAAACTCAGTCAATAGAACAAAAGGATAATAAAAAAGTCATATGGAACAAAGGATCATTTGTTGTTAAATAAATTCATAATGGTGAACTTAAGAAGAATCTAAGTATGGTATGGATAGACTACAAGAAAGCATTTGTCAGAATCCTACTTTCTTGGATAAAACAGTGCTTAAAAATGTATAAGCTACACCCTATACTGATTGATTACATTACAGTGACCATAAAACAGTGACAAACCACTTTGCAATTAAGACACTATAAAGGGATAAAAATTCAAAGGGAGGATATTACAGGGTGACTTTTTGTCATTGCTGCTCTTTTGTCTTCCCTTAATCCATTAAGCTGTCAATTTAACAGATTAGGTCATGGCTACAGTTTGGCTCCCAGAAAACAACAAAGTGTAAAGACTTCTCATCTTCTTTTTGTGGATGATTTAAAAATGTATAGTTCATCAGATGAGGAACTGAAAGTACAACTGCAAGTGGTTAAAACTTTTTCAGATGATATAAGAATGTCATTTGGTCTTGATAAATGTGCAAAAGCAACCTTTAAAGCAGGAAAGCTGCAGCACCAAGAAAACATCAGTTTGGGACAGGAACGTGATATAAAAGAACTTTCACAAGAGGGAGTGTATAAATATTTGGGAAATGATGAAGGATCAACAATAAAACATGAACAAATGTGAATAAACTTTAGTAAGGAATATTTTAGAAGACTTAAATTAATACTGAAAACAACAATGACATCTAGGAACAAAGTCCAAGTTATAAACCAATTTGCTCTTCTTGCCCTAACATATAGTTTTGGAGTGATTGACTGGCTTCAAAAGGTGTTGGATAGGCTGAGCAGAAAAGCAAGAAGGATACTTCATGCTCATCAAATGATATATAAAAATCAATGCATACCAAGACTATAGACTCCCCATTCTGAAAGAGGTGTGGGCCTCCTCGAAATTGATTACATGTATAGATCTGCAGTCATGGGACTACATACATATCCGCTGACCTCACAAGACCCAAACTTAGTGAAAGTTTTAAAGCATGAGGAGAATAAGTCTAAGATGGCTTCCTTGTTTAATTTAGCAGAAGCATATAAACATCAAGCGGAAATGGAAATCAAACCAGAAGTAGGTAAAAATCAGGTAGGCACTGAATGCGCCAAAAAACAAAAGATAGAATATAAGGTGAAGGATCAGATAAGAAGGCAAGAAATTTGGGAAATGCATAAGTATAGTTGTAAGGATAGAAAACTCTTGGAACAACCTCATGCTGATCAGGATTGACCACAGGAATGGTTAAGGAGAGATTAATTTAAACCAAAAGACGGAAGGTTAATATCAGAGGCCCAGCATAGTGGACTGCATACACATACATTCATAGTTTCATAGGAGGTTACAAGGCTACTTGCCCTAGGGCTCCTTACAAGCCTAGCCAAGTTCAACTCTTGTTCTCTTAAGGTTCTGGAGATATGGTCTATTAATATAAGCAGATCTAAATCAGCACCAACTGCCCCTATCCAAGAGAGACACAGGTGAAACTCCTTGGGTGAATTTATGGTTTCCCATCCAATTGCCCAAGTTATGCTTAAAAAGGGTTAATGAGGGGTGCTATTCAACCTATATTGGAAGTTTATTCCATCAAGGATGCAACCTCTGGGAACTATATCTGTCTCTCCAGCAAGTCCTGTTGATGTCACATGCTAGGTTAAAGTCCCTAGAGTGAGTGAATAGTGTATCATTTGACTTACAAATATATAGTATTTCCATGAAGGCAGGATCAGAGGTTGCTCTGTATGCAAGGTACAGGTCGCCTCTGAGTAGTCTATACAAAACAAAGTATAGTGACAATGATTTCAGTCTGTCCATGTAGGACATATGCTTAAGACCCTGAATTTTCTTTTTGAGGAACTTTTGAGGTCACTCCAGTTGCTACAGATGCCTGTTTAGGTACACACCAAAGGGATAATTGTACTCTATTATTGGCCTGATGACAGAAGAGTACAGGGGGGTTATAACCTCTTTTCTTCTGGAAGCTATGCCCTTGCTTATGAGGTGAATAATGTAGAAGGCCTTCCTTACCACCATGGAGACATGGTGATCAAACGTAAGGCTGCTGACAACCTGTGTACCCACATTTTTCACCACTGATTTAGAGCTTATGGTGTTGTTATTAATATGGTAATCTGCAGGGACATCACCTTTCCCAAAGGGGACAATAATGGGGTCCTAATGGAGAGATGAAAAGTTAGCAAGCAAAGGAGAGTAGTAGTGCTGAAGGTAAATTCATTCTCAAGTCTTGGTGAGTACCTTTGCAAGATGGACCCTGTTTTTCACAAAATCTCACCAATGTGACACGGACATATAGATTGTGTTTGTGTAACATATATCATGGACAGAAGCAAGTCAAAAACAAAAAAGATAGCTGGGCACATAAGTCCCAGGATAAAAAAGTGCCCAATCCAGGTAGGCATACTGGTGCCAGGACTGGAAAAAATGATAATGTAGAATCCTCAAAATCCAGAAAAATTCCTACAATGGGGCCAGGCCAAGCCTAGGAGGAGGATGCCCCCCCCCCCGTTGTAGAAGGAAGTAGCAGTCCACAAAAATCACAAAAACTGATAGGCCAAAGAAGAGACATAAAGACGATAGAGTGGACTATTGAGGATAAGAAAGAAATTATGAATTGTTACTATTATGCAAAAAGCCCAGAATTTCCAGAGGTTATACAAAAAGATTAAGAGATAAAATAAAGGAAAGAAAAATACTTTCAAATGAAAAACTTTAAAGAAGCTTCAAATGAAAACTTGCATTCATTAATACAACAAATTTTTGAAAAACAGTATATAGATCAAGAAACTTTGATTTGTTTGGAAAAAGAAGCATCTGAGGAAGTGTGAAGATGTAAACAACAAAACCTAGACTTTTTGAAAAGGATAAAAAAGAAATATGGACATGGGAAAGAAAGAGATATTTGATATGGTGCAATATTTATGCAAAGGAGAAAGCCAAGTTAATTAATACAGAGAAGACAGCCACAAAGATATTCAAAGAGAAATACAGGCAAAGACATCCAGATATGGAAAATTTCACACTAAAAAAATTAATATCACAAAGAATGTGGAAAAGAAGATTAGTAGAGCAGCAGTTAAATAAAAGTTGAAGTTATACAGTACCTGCAAAGTGAAGGATTGAATGTAGAAGGTCTAACACCGACTACATCACAGCATGATGAAACGAGTCCCCAAAGTGAGGAGAAGCAGGAAGATCAAGAGACATCTGAAGAAGAAATATTGATATGGGAAAGAAAGAGAGAGTTAATATGTTGTAATATTTATGCAAAGGAAAAAGCAAAACTAACCAATACAAAAAGAGCAGCACCAAAGATATTTGAAGAGAAATACAGCCAAAGAACCCGGGTATGGAAAACTTTACAATACAAAAAATAAGAAGACAATGAGGAAATGTAGAAAAGGAGATCAGTAATGGAGGAGTTAAAGAAATAGAAACTGAGGTTATGGAGCACCTGCAAAGTGAAGGATTCAGTGTAGAAAATCTAATGCAGAATGTACCACAACAGGATAGAGCAATGGATATCCAAATTAAGGGGAAACCAGTAGAACAGGAAACAATCGGTCAAATGCCATATCAACATATTTTGGAGCATTCCACAGGAAACCAGTATAAAAGTTCGCTTAAAGCTAGACAGCAAGGGAAGGAATCTCTGATGCAGTCAATGTTGAGGAGTGATAGGCCAGTGAGTTCCCATATGACAAAACAATGGATGGCACAGGATGAAATTGAAGATAAGGTGCCACAGGAAGATGCTGTAGAACTTTCTATAGAATACCCGCAGGAAGTGGAAAACAAAGGATGTGCCCTCAGTCTGGAAGAAAATTACCTAAGGGAAGACTTGCTTGATTTAATGGACATAGATAGATATATTAAAATCAATGAAAGAAATAGACTGCAGAAGGTCAATAAAACCCCAAAAGTCAGACGTCTGATAAAACAAATGAACACAATAATTAGGACTGTCCATAGAGATCCATGCAATATAACAGAAGTAAACAGGATATGTTACTGTGCAGATAAATTAATAACTGATAAAGTTCCACCACAAGAGCACAGGGTAGTGAGGTAAAGGAAAGGGAGAAATCGAAATACCATCACGAAAGTATCGAATAGAGAAAAATATAAAGCAATTAAGACAAGGTATCACTGTTAGAAGACTATAGAAGATGGAATAAATCAAAAATACTAAGAAAGATAGATGTGATAAAAGCAATACACAGTATTAGAACAGACCAGGATCTATCATGCACTATCACAAATAATAAATTAAAAATGTCAGCACAGGTGGAAAAACTTAAGAAGATACACAGATAAATATAAAGGAAAAGTACAAATTAGGCAATTTAGTGATGACCCAAAAAAGTTTTATAGAGAATTGGGAAACAAGGTAAAAGGAATTGAAAGACCACCAAAAACGAAGAAATAGATGCATTTTGGAGAAGTATCTATGAAGATCCTGTGGAACACAATAAAGATGCTAAATGGATAAAAGAAGTAAAAGAAAGAATAAGAAATTTAAAGGTACAGGATATAAAATGGGATGAAACAACAGCCAGAGAGATTGAAACAAAGTCAAGAAAAGCCTCTAATTGGAAAACCCCAGGCCCAGATGCAGTGCCTAACTTTTGGTTAAAAGTATTAATATCTTTGCATGAAGACCGAGCCATGAGTAAGAACTATTTATATGCGCACCCTGAACAGACACCAATCTGGCTAGCAACATGTAAAACAATGCTCCTACTTAAGAGTGAACCTGCAAGCTACCCCAAATATTATAGACCAATAACCTGCCTTCCAACGATGTATATACCATACGCAGGAATTGATGCTGACAGAGTTTATAGTCATTTAGAAGAAGACTCAATTATGGCAGTAGAACAAAAGGGCAATAAAAGAAAGTCATATGAAACAAAGGATCATTTGTTGTTAAATAAAGTCATAGTGGCGAACTGTATAAGTATGGCATGGATTAACTACAAAAAAGCATTTGATTGTATCCCACATTCATGGATAAAAGATTGCTTAAAAATGTATAAAATATATCCTACACTGATTGACTATGTTACAGTGACCATGAAACAATGGCAGACCACTTTGCAATTAAGCCATGATAAAGGACAATTTATTATCCCAGGGATAAAAATTCAAAGGGAGATATTCCAGGGTGACTCTCTGTCACTGTTGCTGTTTTGCCTTGCCCTTAACCCATTAAGCTATTTTCTTAGCTTAGGCTATGGCTATTAGAATGCCATTTGGCCTTGATATATGTGCAAAAGCAAGTATGCTCACCAAATGATCTATAAAAAACAGTGCATACCAAGATTATATATTCCTCGTTCTGAAGGAGGGATGAGCCTCCTTGAAATTGATTACATGGGCAGATCTGCAATTGTGGGACTCCACACATATCTGCTGACCTCACGAGATCCAAACATAGTGAAAGTTTTAAAACATGAGTGGAATAAATCTAAGATGACTTCCCTGCTTAATCTAGGAGAATCATATTGGCGTCAAGCAGGAATGGAAATCAAACCAGAAATAGATAAAAATCAGGCAGCAACTAAATGTGCTAAAAAAACAAAAGAAATAATATAAGGTGAATGATCAGATGAAAAGGTAAGAAATGTGGAAAATGCATAAATATAGTTGCAAGTATCGAAAACTTCTGGAAGAACCTCATGTTGATCAGGAACGAACGCAGGAATGGTTGAGGAGAGGTGAATTCAAACCAAGAGATGAAAGGTTAATATTCGCAGCCCAAGATAGTGGGCTACATACATGCTGGTTTACAAAATCCATTGCACATGTCGGAGAAACAGACAAGTGTAGGTTTTGTAAAACCGAATTGAAAACAGTCACACACCTTGTTGCTAGTTGCGACACACTAATGGCAGAAGGACTGTATACTGAAAGGAATAATAATGTGGCAAGAATGTTGCGCTGGGGATTGTGCAAAAATTATGGTATTGGAGTGGCTGAAAAGCATTGGAAACATGAGCCACAAAGCATCATAGAAAATTATGAAGTTTATATCACATGGGATCACCCATTACCAAAAGTTCAAAAGATAGATGCCAGAAAATTGGATATAGTGGCCCAAGAAAAGGAGACAAAAGTAGCATTCATTGATCATTGAAATCACCACACCCAATGACTACAGTGTCTTGCATACAGAGAGACACAAAGTCATAAAATACCAGAATCTGCAGGCAGAAACGAGAGCAATGTGGAAGAAAGAAACCCAGACAGTTTCAATAGTAGCAGGAGCAATGGGTCTTATAAAAAAGAATCTACAATCGTATTTGGATATCTTACCAGTCCATGTAACCCCATACAAATTGCAGAAGGACACATTGCGGGTGCTGTGAATAGCATTATTGGCTGACATCAAAGACTGAAACAATACTAATTTCATGAAATTTAATTATACTTTGACTTAGGAATGGGGTCCATTCCTGTTATGGTATTAAAAACCCAAAAGACTTGGACAAATTAAAAAGGGAGACACCATATAAATGTCCTGAATTCAATAGGTGTTTTGGACAAAGGGGGAATCTAGTAAAAAAATGAAAGGACTCACAAATAAAACATGAAAGGACTCACAAGATAAGAAGTTTAAAGGTGCAGGATATGAAATGGGATAAAGTAACAGCCAGAGAGAGATTTAAACAAAGTTAAGAAAAGCCTCTAATTGGAAAACCCCAGGCTGAGATGCAGTGCCTAACATTTGGTTAAAAGTATTAACATCTTTGCATGAAGACCTAGCCGTGAGTAAGAACTATTTATATGTGCACACAGAACTGACACCAATCTGGCTAACAACAGGTAACACAATGCTGCTACTAACCTGCAAGCTACCCCAAAAATTATAGACTAATAACTTGCCTTCTGATGATGTATAAACTATACGCAAGAATTGATGCCGACAGAGTTTATAGTCATTTCAAAGAAAACTCAATTAGGGCAGTAGAACAAAAGGGCAATAAAAGAATGTCATATGGAACAAAGGATCTTTTGTTGTTAAATAAAGTCACAGTGGAGAACTGTAAAAAGGGGAAGAATCTAAGTATGGCATGCATTGACTACAAAAAAGCATTTGATAGTATCCCATATTCATAGATAGAAGAGTGCTTAAAAATGTATAAGATACATCCTACACTGATCGATTACGTTACACTGACCATGAACAATGGCAGACCATTTTGCAATTAAACCATGATAAAGGACAAATTATTATCCCAGGGATAAAAATTTCAAAGGGGGATATTCCAGGGTGACTCTCTGTCACCGTTGCTGTTCTGCCTTGCCCTTAACTCATTAAGCTGTTTACTTAAGGGCTTAGGCCATGGTTGCAATTTGGCTCCCAGAAAACAACAAAGTCTAAAGGCTTCTCATCTTCTATTAGTCAATGATTTAAAACTGTATAGCTCATCAGATGAGGAACTGAAAGCACAGCTAAAGGTTGTCAAAACGTTTTCAGATGATATTAGAATGTCATTTGGCCTTGATAAATGTGCAAAAGCAACCTTTAAAGCAGGAAAACTGCAGCACCAGGAAAACATCAGTTTGGGATAAGAATGTGATATAAAAGAACTTGAGCAAGAGGGAGTGCATAAATACTTGGGAAATGATGAAGGATCAGCAATAAAACAAATGCGAGTAAAACTTAGGGATATTTTAGAAGACTTAAATTAATCCGAAAACAGTATTGACATCTAGGAGCAAAATACAAACTATAAACCAATTTGCTCTTCCTGTCCTAACTTACAGTTTTGGAGTGATTGATTGGCCCCAAAATGTGTTGGTTAGATTAGATATTAAAACAAGAAGGATGCTTCATGCTCACCAAATGATCTATAAAATTCAGTGTATACCAAGATTATATATTCCCCATTCTGAAGGAGGGATGGGCCTCCTTGAAATTGATTACATATACCAATCTGCAATTGTGTGATTCCACACATATCTGCTGACCTCATGAGACTTAAATGTATTGAAAGTTTTGAAACATGAGGAGAATACATCTAAGATGACTTCCCTACTTAATCTAGCAGAAGCATATCAGTGTCAAACAGGAATGGAAGTCAAACCAAAAGTACATAAAAATCAGGCAGCAACTGAATGTGCCAAAAAAAAAACAAAAACAAAAGAAAGAATATAAGGTGAAGGATTAGATGAAAAGGCAAGAAAATTGGAAAATGCATAAATATAGTTGCAAGTATAGAAAACTTCTGGATGAACCTCGTGTTGATCAGGAATGAATGCAGGAGTGGTTAAGGAGAGGTGAATTCAAACCAAGAGATGAAAGGTTAATATTGGAGGCACAAGATAGTTCTACCTACACGCTGGTTTACAAAGTCCATTGAACATGTGGGAGAAACAGACAAATGTAGGTTTTGTAAAACTGAATGGGAAACTGTCGCACACCTTGTTGCTGGTTGTGACATACTAATAGCAGAAGGACTGTATACTGAAAGGCATAATAATGTGGCAAGACTGTAGCACTGGGGATTGTGCAAACATTATAGTATTGAAGTGGCTGAAAAACACTGGAAACATGAGCCACAAAGCATCATAAAAAATGAAGACGTCTACATCACATGGGAATCACCCATTACCAATAGTTCAAACAATAGATGCTAGAAAACCAGATATAGTAGTCCAGGAAAAGAAGATAAAAGTAGAAGTAGCATTTATCATTGAAATCAACACACCCAGTGACTACAGTGTCCTCTGCATAGACAGAGACACAAAGTTATAAAGTACCAGGATTTGCAAGCAGAAACGAGAGCAATGTGGAAGAAAGTTGCCCAGACAGTTCCAATAGAAGTAAGAGCAATGAGTCTCTACAATCGTATTTCGATATGCTACCAATGCATACAACTCGTACGAATTACAGAAGGAGTCATTATTGGGCATATTGCAGGTGCTGCAAAGAGCACTTTTTGACTGACATGAAACAGTGAAACAATACTAATTTCATGAACTTTCATCGTACTTTGACTTAGGAATGGGGTCCATTTCAGTCATGGTTAGAAGCCCAAAAGATTTGGAGAAATTAAAACGGGAGGTTGTTTGGTCTTCATAAATGTGCAAAAACAACCTTTAAAGCAGGAAAACTGTAGCACCAGGAAAACATCAGTTTGGGACAAGAATGCGATATGAAAGAACTTGAGCAAGAGGGAGTGTATAAATATTTGGGAATTAATGAAGGATCAACAATAAAACATGAACAAATGTGAATAAAACTTAGTAAGGAATACTTTAGAAGGCTTAAATTAATCCTGAAAACAGCATTGACATCTAGGAACAAATTCCAAGCTATAAACCAATTTGCTCTTCCTATCCTAAGTTACAGTTTTGGAGTGATTGACTGGCCCCAAAATGTGTTGGATAGATTAGATATTAAAACAAGAAAGATGCTTCATGCTTACCAAATGATATATAAAAGTCAGTGTATACCAAGATTATATATTCCCCATTTTGAAGGAGGTATGGGCCTCCTTGAAATTGATTGCATGTATAGAGCTGCAGTTGTGGGACTCCACACATATCTGCTGACCTCACAAGACCCAAATGTAGTGAAAGTGTTGAAACATGAGGAGAATAAACCTAAGATGACTTCTCTGCTTAACCTAGCAGACGCATATTGGAGTCAAGCAGGAATGGAAATCAAACCAGAAGTAGATTAAAATCAGGCAGCAGCTGAATTTGCCAAAAACAAGAAAGAATATAAGATGAAGGACCAGATGATAAGGCAAGAAATGTGGAAAAAGCATAAATATAGTTGCAAGTATAGAAAACGTCTGGAAGAACCTCATGTTGATCAGGAATGAATGCAGGAATGGTTAAGGAGAGGTAAATTCAAACCAAGAGATGAAAGTTTAATATTGGCGGCCCAAGATAGTGGACTACATACACAGTGATTTACAAAGTCCATTGAACATGTGGGAGAAACAGACAAATGTAGGTTTTGTAAAACCTAATTGGAAACAGTCGCACACCTTGTTGCTGGTTGTTGTGACATACCAATGGCAGAAGGACTGCATACTGAAAGGCATAATAATGTGGCAAGACTGTTCCACTGTGGATTGTGTAAACATTATGGTAATGAAGTGGCTGAAAAACATTGGAAACATGAGCCGCAAAGCATACAAAATGAAGAAGTCTATATCACATGGGAATCACCCATTACCAATAGTTCAAAAGATAGATGCTAGAAAACCAGATATAGTAGTCCAGGAATAGAAGACAAAATTAGCATTGATCATTGAAATCACCACTCCCAGTGACTACACTGTCCTGCGCACAGAGACACAAAGTCATAAAATATTAGGATCTGCAAGCAGAAACAATCACAATATGGAAGAAGGATACCCACGTAGTTCCAGTAGTAGTAGGAGCAACAGGTCTTATAAAAAAGTGTCTACAGTCATATTTGGATATGCTACCAATACATCTAACTCCATACAAACTGCAGAAGGAGTCATTACTGGGCATGTTGTGGGTGCTGTGAAGAGCACTTTTGGTTGACATCAAAGAGTGAAACAATATTAATTTCATCAACTTTAATCGTATTTTGACTTAGGTATGGGGTCCATTCCCGTCATGGTATTAGAAACCCAAAATATTTGGAGAAATTAAATAAGGGAGAGACAATAATTCATTTTTTGCATTGAGTTTAAGACCATGACTTTGGCACCAATCATTGGTTTGCTTACATCCTTCTTGTAGAATGTTGACATCATTTGAGGACTCAATGACTGCTCCCAGTTTGCAGTCATCAGCAAACATTGTCAGACACAGACCTTTTGTTTTTGCCTGTACTTCTGAGAAGTAGATTCTAAGAAATAATGGCCCCAACACTGATCCCTGTGGACCACCACTGGTAATGGGTCTGCTGGTGGAGGTGGTGTCCCTTATTTTAACTGTATGTGTTCTGTCAGTGAGACAGTTTACAACCCACCTGACAGTATTTGGTTTGATCCCCAGCTAGGTAAGTTTTTCAATGATGCCTGAGTGGGGGATTATGCCAAAGGCCTTGGCCAAATCTAGGTAGGCAAAATGCACAGATTTGCTTTCGTCCAGGGCTTTGGTGACAGTCTCGAAGAAGTCCACCAAGTTCAACAGGCAGGATCTCCCTTTAACAGAACCAAACTGGGTCAGGTGTTTCAATGTCTCCTATATCCTTGTTGATAAGGTCCATGATGATCCTCTCCATGGACTTGCAGATAAGCCTGGTTAGGCTAATAGGTCTAGAGTTTCCAGGGTCAGTGGATGCACCCACGCTGTGCAAAGGCATGACGGTAGCTGTTTTCCATTCAGCAGGGACAAAACCAGTGCTTAGGCTGTGGTTGAAGAGAGTTCACAATGGTGTTGCTAACTCTTGTTTTAAACCATTGAGAATGCAGCCTGGGATGTTATCAGGTCCCATAGAGTCTCTGTTTTTGGCCTTGGAGAGGAGAGGTTAAGACCTGCTCTTTAGAGACACTAGGTGGGGAATGGTAGAAATGTTTTGGGGTATATGTGGTGGGGACAGGGAGAGAAGGTTTCACTGAACCTGTCTATTTCCACTGGTTCAGTATATGTGGTACCATTCACTACCTGTTCAGTGCAAATCTGGACTTTTCCTTTAAGGTTTTGGATGTAGCTAAAGAAGGCCCTATGGTTATCCTTAGTTAGGGATGCTAATCTAGATTCGTAGTTAGCTTTAGAGGGCTTTACAAGATATCTTATTTGCTTGTTCAAGCTGAGAATGGTGTGCTTCCAATTCTGAGAGAGTGCCTTCTTGTTCTTAGACAGCAATTTCTTTTTTTTTAAAACAAGTTTATTGTTTTTAACATACAAAATAAATATCATAACAATTTTATACAAGTAATTAAAATAGAAATGGTTATAACATTCAATAAAATAACCAAAGTATTTACAAAGACATCCACTACAATCAAATCAATTAATTAAACTAAAATACCACGCTATTGAAGCTAAGATTTTTTTAACAGATTTTGTAAAGTATCCCATATAATATAGTAAGATGTTTTTCTAGTAGTTCTTGATTTTATTGTCATCAATTCCATATGGCACACTACAGTCATAACACTTTTAAATTCATTAAATGAAGGAGGAGTATCTGAAATCCAATTTCTGGTTATTATTTTCTAGCCACTGCTAGAGTAGACCATAACAAGCGAAGCTTAACCTTTTTAACACTTTGAGGAACAGGAGTGTTGAATAATATAAGAGATTTTGAAATAATGAAATTATCTGTAATAAGAGCCTGCAAAAAATCATTGATTGACTTCCAATATTCTTTCAATTTTATACAGTCATAAAACATATGTGCCCAATCAGCATTAATTTCTACATTGCATCTTTTACATAGATTGTCTTTATTATTTATTTTATTCATCGTCAAAGGTGTATAAAAGGATCTATGTAAAAATTTCCAAGTAAAAAGTCTCCAAATAATGGAAGAAGTAGTTTTATAGGCAGATTCCAATATATATTGTTTATCTTGTTGATTTGGTGATTCACCATTAATGAAAGTGAAATAATTCCAGTAGGTATCTACACTGTAATAAGTTTCTTCTCTGATAATTTTATGTATGTATGAAAGCTTACCTTTATCAGAAACTTTATGTTGTAAATTTAATATCAGGTAATCAATCAGTGTTGGAATAGATTCTTTAACTGTTATAGACATTAAATCAATTTTATTAATAAGATGTTGTCTAAAGGTCTGAACTTCTAACCAACAAGTTTCTCTCAGA
Organism: Protopterus annectens; assembly: GCF_019279795.1. Lineage (NCBI taxonomy): Eukaryota > Metazoa > Chordata > Ceratodontiformes > Protopteridae > Protopterus > Protopterus annectens. Next base: position 661,190,365 of record NC_056725.1, read on the forward strand.
TCAAATTCTTGTTTTAAGAAGTCTAAATTTTTAACTTTATTATCAGATAGCAACTGATACCAGTACTTTAGATCATTTTCTGTGACTAAATGAGTTCTTTCAGAAGTGGATGACAAAAGCATACCTTGTGTATACATTATAGGAATATAATAAAATTCCATTCCTTATACTTAGGATGCATGAATATAAAATTACGATAACTAATAATAATGTTTAATGGATAACTAACTATATATTTTGGTGTAATAGGTGAAGTACAAAATTCTTTTAGTAACCATAACATGGAGTTATTTACAATCATATTTTTATGTGTTAAAGAGATTTTCATGAAGTGAATACTAATTAGTTCCCAGTAATCTTTCCATTTTGCAACATATGACTGATCTATTAACAAAGTAATAACTTTTATAATAGAAGAGATAGTATATAAGTTAAAGTCTGGAAAAGAAATGCCCCCTTGAGACCAGCTATTAGTATGTTTCTTTAATGCAATCCTAGGTCAATTAGGTGCCCATAAGAAATTTAACATTAGTGTATTCAATTTCTTGATAATTATTTTTGTAGGTGGGAGTACTATTGATTGTATTAAGTATAATATCTTGGGGAATATTATCATTTTAATAATTGTAAGTCTCTCTTCCATAGTAAAAAACATATTATTCCAGGTATTGAAAAGATTTTGTATATTAAGAAGACAGGTATTCTAATTATTATGTATAATAGATTTGATATCCTTAGTTAATATTATACCTAAGTAAGTTATATGACCTGAATTGGGTATATATTTACTAAAATCACTAATGAGAACATTTTTTCGTGTATATATAGGTAGTATTTTCGTTTTTTCTTCATTGAATATTAAACCAGAAATATTTTTAAAATTCATCATTTTATCAAATAGGGACTGCATAGAAGAATTAGATCCTGCTGATGCAATTAGAACATCATCTGCAAAAAGTTGAATTTTAGATGTTGTATTTTCATCTATATCAAATCCTTCTATATCAGTACTGTTTCTGATCAGATTAGCCCAAGGCTCCATTATTAAAGTAAATAATAATGGAGAGAGTGGACACCCTTGTTTTGTACCTTTTAAAATGGGTATTTTTGTGAGACATATGTTCCTATCTTAATGTAAGCCAATGCTCCTTTATATAAATGTTCAATTAGATTTACAAATGCATCTGAAAAGTTTGTGCACTTCAGTAAGATAAACAGGTAGTCCCAACTTACTGAATCAAATGCTGAACTTATGTCGAGACTAATAAGTGTTAAATCATTCTTTCTCCTATTTGCTAAATCAATTAATGTTAGAGTTCTCCTTATATTATCAAAAGTATTTCTATTTACAATGAAGCCTGTCTGATCTATATCTATAATGCCTGGGATGATTGTCTTCAATCTATCAGCAAAAATACTCATAAACATTGTATAATCAACATTAAGTAATGAAATAGGTCGATATGAAGTGCATCTAGTTGGATCTTTATTGGGTTTTAAAATTGGTGAAATAAATGTGTATTGCCAAGATGGAGGAATTATTAACTCATTTTTGGCCAAAATAAACCCTTATGTATTAATGAGTATGTACTTTTAGAAATAATTTTATATATCTCTGGTATAATACCATCATTACCTGGTGCTTTGTTTGATTTAAGCTTGTTTATTTGTGTAACAACCTCTGTATATGAAATATTTTTATCCAATAGTTTAGTCTGTTGTTTATTAAGTTTTTTATTCATGTTTGTGGTTATAAATTTCTTTATTTTATCTTTAGGTTCCATGTTAATGTTATTATGATTAATTTTGTGAAAGTGATTTCTAAATTCATCTAATATTTCTGGTAAACTAGAAACATTCTTCTTTTTCCTTAGAGAGAAAATTTCTTTGATATGATTTTGCTTATTCAACCTTTTTGTTTTATTTTTAAGTCTATGTAAGTATTTGGGACTTATTGAGTAAGACAAAACTTGTATTTCTCTAAAGTTATTTTAACTTTATGAGTTAAAATTTCTTTGTATTTCTCATTTAGTTTGTTTATTTCTTCAATGACTTTTTTGTCCATAATATTTTCTTTATTATTATGCTTATAAGAGTCTAATTTACTTTGAATATCTAATAATTCCTTATCCCAAGATTTCCTTTTATTATTATACCATCTGATACTTTGTCCATATAGATATGATTTTAAAGCATCCCAAACATAAACAATGGAAACTTCAGGAGTATTATTTATGTCTAAAAAATGTTGCACTTCTGAAAGTATATAATCTTTATAGTCTTTTAGTTGAGTTAAGTATGCTGGTATCCTTTTGATCTGAACATTGTGAGTACTTTTTTATCATGAACTCAAAGACAATTGAATTATGATCTGATATAGGACACAAAATGATTTTAGAATTAATTAATTCTGTTACCATCTGGTTAGAAATAAAGTCTCTATCTATTTTTGAATAAGTTTTATATCTGTTAGAAAAAAAGGTGTATGGTAATGATTTTGAGTCTATCTGATTATTAATATCATTTAAATGATAAGAATTAACAAAATAATTTAAATGTTTTGCATTAGATGTAATTTTCCTTTTTCCTATAGTAGTAGTATCTTTTTCATGTAGGATACAATTAAAGTCACCTGCTAAAATAATATCTCCTATAGAGAATGATATGATCTTATTAAGATGGTATTTCACTGTATTAATACCAATTCCTGGTATCCAATATACATTGATTAATGTATATGTCTTTCCATTAATTTGTATTGTAACCATACAAAACATTCCTTTATCATCTTCATAAGACTTAATAGTTTTAGGTATGGGCATACTTTTATTCCATAAAATAGCCACTCCTCTTTTTTCTGAGTGTGCTCTGAACTAACTAATACTGTATATTTATTAGTGGCTAATTTATCAATATCCCTTTTCAGGAGATGTGTTTCTTGAAGGAATACTAAGTTGGCCTTATGTAAATTAATGTATCTCATTAAGCTTGCCCTTTTACATGGATTATTCAGTCCATTAATGTTTAAAGAAATTCCTTTTAGAGAAGTCATTTGGCATTTTTAAAACATATAAAACTTATAATCAGAATAACAATTAACAAAATAAGTAATGTTATACCTCCTCCTTTAGGTGTACCTTTAAATATAGCTGTATTTATTGAAACTCTTATGGGATTTTGTATAAGCTTCATTTTTGTTTGTAGTGACAATGAGTTTATAAAATTTATTGTGGATATCAGAACTATATACAAACAACAGTAAACAGAAGAAAATAATATAAGGATTAAACCTTGCACCCAGCCTGGAGTTAAAAACTCCAACTTTGAGTAGCACATACCACTCAAGTTAACCCCCTACCCTAAGCAGCAGTACCTCAGCTGCCACCTTATCAATTTAATACTGGTTATTATTAACTAAAGTTAACCTCTTTCAATTAGATTATCTAGTAAGACAAAGCTAAACATTTGATAAATCGGCATCATATAAACAAATAGGAACTTTTAGAAACAATTCATACTGCTATGTACATCTATTTAGTATAATACATTTATAATCAAACAGCATTCAAATAAACTTGATATTGGGAACCGAGAAGAGAGAGAGAAAGAAAAGAAGTGAGAGGGAGAGAGAGAGAGAGAGAGAGAGAAAAAAAAAAAAAAAAAAAAAAAAAAGGGGGCATATCTACATATTAATTTATTCAAAGTTTGTAAAAATAAGTTCTTATGTTAATTTAGAGTCAATAACTTAGGCTATTATGGTTCAGACATTACATATATTAGGATATACCTATTTTCTGTCATAGAAATGCAGTTAACAGCTTCTAAAAGACTTTAAATTACTTGCATCAAAGCTTTTTTCTCATACTTATTATTGCCAGTTAAATAAAATATTTATGTTCATAAATATGGTTACAAATCATACTGCATAGCTATGTAAATTCCCAGATATACTTAAATTATTGTGAAGAAAGCCACCTGTATTTTATATATCTGAACTGCTGCTTTAAAATATGTCACATGACAACTTCTTCTAAGATAAAATCATAATGATATTTATGCTTGTCAGTTAGATAAGTCAAATGAATTGTAGTATTATATATGTTTAAATCATAAGTATTTACATACATTAATATGTTGCAGTCATGTAAACTTTCAAAAACATATGTATATATGTTTTACTTTCTATGCCTTCTAAAATATCACACTTGCTTACTATGGGATACTGAATCATTTAAAATCATTATAACTTTCATATTTTATAAATTATAACATGAATAAGTAAGTAGTTATAAAAAATAACTCACATTTAAATGTTATAGAGTTCATTTTCCATCGCAAAGTCGCATTTGCAGCAGTTCTACTTCCTGGTAGAGTGTTCTTCTTGAATCTGCGATGTGTCAGTGTGAATTCAGAGGTCAAAGTTCAAATCGACTGCATTCAGCTTCTCTGCGTGAATTCTGAGTGTTGAAGCTTTTAAAACAACTTGAGGACACTATTCACGAGGTAACCCACATCCCAAATTGTCTCCCTTAACATTCTGGTGGGAATTTTAATAAATGCAAGTGACTGACATTCATTTAGCAATACAAATGAAACTAAACAGAGTAAAACCTTCGCAAAGTATTTTACAAGTTATTACAGTCTCTATGACAGTGAAACTAAACCCACAGTTATTAATATATAATACAACTAATTTTTTATGCCCCAATTCAATTTTTTATACAAATCTTATTATATACATGTATCAGTATTATCAAAAGCATGTAAATGTACTTATATGAAAGAAAAAGAGAGAGAGAGAAAAAAGAAAAAAAAAGAGAATAGAAAATAAAAAGAGAGTAAGAGAAGAAAGAGAAAAGATAAAAAAGGAAGCTATAAAAAGTATCTACAGTGGAATATTACTTGCTGTTTATATTAATAAAGATAGATATGAAACATATTATTTACTACTATTTAGTTCTAATTATTAGTAATTAAATCATGACAGATTATTTGTAAACAAGTATAAGCAATAGAATCATGGCAAAATAATTAGCAACAGTATTTAAACAGCATATATACTTTTTAAAAAGAATTAATAAGTTATTATTCCACTTATCATATTTTCATCATACTTCTCTCCCTGCCCTCCCCCACCCCTTACTGAATGCATAATCTAAAAAGAATGTCATTATTTAAAACAAGAAGAGAGAAAAAAAATGTATCAAATTACTAACCTTGGGTCTTTTTATCACAAAGAGAAACAAGTTGATTGATAGCTTGTTATTTGTTCCTCAGATATTTTGACTATTTATGAAACAAAAACAGTTCTTTGTACACAGAAAATAACTTTGATTAAATATTTTTCAGAATATTTGTGGCTTTCTGGAGATGCAGTAACTGTATTTAAAGAGATTAATAGTGAAGAAAAAAGAGAGAGAAAAAAGAAAAAACATAGAACAAGTCATTTGTTTTTTAGTCTTTTTTTCTTCTCTGAAGTCTTCCAAGAAGCTTCTGTTGCCAACCTCTTTAATGAAGGACTAGCCCATTCCATTTCCTCTATTTTATCCAAAATCTTATTTTTTTTTATATACAGCAATGCAGAGTCTAAGTCTTCAAAAATTCTAGGGCCATCAGGTAGAAAGATTTTTAGTTTGGCAGGAAACAGAAGGTAGGTTTTAAACTGTGCTTTCTTAAGCTCTCTTATTAATGGCAGAAAAACTTTTCTTTTAGTTATTACCAAGGAAGAATAGTCATTGTCAAAACGCACAGTTGCCTCATTAATTTTAACAGGTGCTTTAGCCCATGCAGATTTAAGTACCATCTCTTTGTCAAAGGATGATAGAAATCTAACTATAACTGATCTAGGATACTTTTTGTTAGAGTTAAAATTAGATATGGATCTATGGGCTCTTTCAATACCAAAAGAAAATGCTTCTGGCAAGTCTAAAGTTTTGGGGAGCCATGTATTTAAAAAGAAGTAATATTGTTACCTTCTATATTTTCTGGCAGTCCAAAAATCCTAATATTATTGCGTCTAGATCTATTTTCCAGGTCATCAAGTTTAGTTTGTAGATGTGTGTTCTGTTTCAGCAAAAACTCAATGTTGATTTCTTCTTCTTGGATTCTATTCTCCATGTCATTTACAGTCTCTTCTATGCCTGTAATCTGAGTCTTCTGTTGTTGCAAGTCTAGATGTAACAAATCTATTTGTTTTGTAGTTTTTTCTATGAAGTTATCAATTTTAGTATCCAGTTTGTCCATTTTGGTAGTAAGTTGCTGAATTGTAGATATCAGAGACTGAAGCTCTTTCTTGATGCTGGAATCTTGAGAATTTGTCTTACTGGAACTCATTTCAAACAGAGGAGCTGACAGAGAAATTTCCAAAGTGTTTTCTGACAGGAATATTATTGAAATTTTCTTTCTTTTTTAGATATTATTCAAGAAACAGATATTCCAAACGTATTTAGAAAGAAAATTACTTCATAAATTAATTTTAAAAGTAATTATTTCCTGTCAGTGCTGTGAAATTGGTGGAGCTGAAGAAATCTGCTGCTATCCTGTGTTCATCCTTGGCCACGCCAGACAGCAATTTCTTCATCTTAGTATATAACATATTTATGGCAGATATCCACCAGTCAGGCTTGTTTTTTCTTGAGGATCTTGCTTTGGTCCTATCAGGAATGGCTGAGTCATTACAATTGTATAGATGTTTATAGAATGCATTAGTGTATATCCTAGTATAGGTGTTCTTGCCGTCAGTGGGGCCAGGAGCTTTGAAGCTATTAATGTCTTCTCGTAAGAGGTTGTAGTTGGCTTTGGAGAAGTGTTTTAGCCTAATTTCTCCTGATGGGAGGGTGTCTGATGTTATTGTTACTTTGAAAGAGACTGATTTATGATCAGACTTCACCAGGAAGGGCTGCACACTTGTGGTGGTGCACCACTCTACCATGTTGGTAGGTACCAAGTCAAGAATGTTTAGGCACCTTGTGGGGGTGCCAACTATCTTCTCCAAGGCATTTGAGTTAATGAAGTCCAAGAACCTTTGAGAAAGTGTGTTTGTATATGTATAATTTACCCAGTCTATGGATGGGCAGTTAAAGTCACTAATAGCTAGGGTGTTTGGTTGTATTTTGAGTGACTCAAGTAGATCCAAGTAGGCAATGTGGATATCATGGTTCATGGAGGGGGGTTTATAGCTGATGATAACTTGGAGAGGGGTCTTTCCTATAGTTACTTGCACATGGAGTAACTCTAAGGAATCATTCTGTTTAACAAATCTGGAGGTGAATTTATCTTTGATGAATACTGATAGTCCTCCTCCTTTAGTTTTCACGGGCTCATTTTGTGGTCTGAACATGTGGAAGGCATTATATCCCAGGATGGCCAGGGTGATCTCCATGGCCTTGAACCAGGTCTCTGTGACTGCACAGATGTCCACATTTTCCAAGGTGAGGAGTGCTTCCAGTGAGTGCAGTTTCAGATTTAGACTCCTAGTATTTAAGGTTGTTTTTGATGATATTTTTACATGAGGAATATAGTTTTTGTGACATTGCCTAAAAAAAGGCATCATAAAGGAGGCAAGAGCCTTAGTCAGTAGCCAAAAGCCCAGAGGTGACAAGTGGAGACCATCTCTAACAAAGCATTGTGGTCTATCAACCTTATCATCCCAGGCTGTTAGGTAGCGGAACCCCTTAGAATGACACCAGAATCTAAGCCAATTGTTGAAGTCAATCATTTTTTGTCTGTATTGAGTTATCATCCTAGGTGAAAGTAGAATGCTGCTTAAGGCTAGGGGCACACCCGCCCGTGACACATAATCAGAGAGCTCAGTCATGTCTGTCTTCATATAGTCCAGTCATGTACGTCTCAAGTTGTTCACACCAACATGGACTATGGCAGAGTTATAACAGTGCCTGCTGTTGAGAGACTTGAGTGCATGTGTGATGTGGCGGATCCTGGCACTTGACAGATAGCTGACTGTGACCTTTTCCTTATCCAGCCTGGTGAGTTGGATATCTGTGTGTCTCACAATGGAGTCACCTAAGACTAAAACATTTGATTTTGTGTTTTGCCTTAGGGGCATGTTTGGTGAACATTGGTGCATGTGTTTGTATGTGTACTGTGATTTGCTGTGAATGTATTAAGTGAAGTGTGTTTATATTTGGGAAGTCTCTGATCTTTAGGTAGGCTTCTAGTGAGAACCTCTGCATATATCGGTTTAGGTGTTGTAGGCATGGATGGTGCAGGAGGTGAAGTGTGTCAGCTGACAACCTGCTTAGTATCTGATATACTGATTTGTGAGTGAGAGATCCTAGATTTTAGATTCTTAATATAGATGCATCTCTCACATACCGAATTTGTGTGGATTAGGAGAAGTGGGTTGTCGGTGTACAAAAGGCAATTGCTACATTGCCTAAGGATGCCCATTTCAATCAGGTTGGCTGGAGAAATGGTGGGAAATTGTCCATTATTAATGCTAAATGAAGTACTGTGGTCATTAACAGAAAGGGCACTAGAAGTACCAGGTGTGGCTAAGGGACAAGAAAAAGTTCTAAACTGTGAGGGGCTTAATGTGTAAGACTTGTGGAGGAACCTCAGAGGCTCAGCTGAGTGTCTAACTGGGCAATGAAGCACAACAGCAAGAAACCTCTGATGGAGCACAAGCAGTTGACTAAGAGAAAATTATCTATCTAAGAGTTTGAGTCTATAATGCCCAATGGTATCCTCCATTGTGCAGTAGTGGTGGTTATGCAGTGGTGCATGCCATGCAAACCTGCTTTAACACGAGCAACAAGTAGCAATGAAATTAAACTGATTTCAAACACTCTAACCAATAGTAGTGCACTAAATTGTGCACTGAGCCAACAATCACCACTCAGATAGGTCCTTAGCTACACTCTACTCTCAATCTTTTGTGGAGGAAAGCTGGATTGGTGTTAAGAAATTGTAAAAACAGACTGGGTCCAGCAAATCTAAACAAAGTCTATGCTAGGCCAAAAGTGCAGGAAACAGCAAAAATAACAGCACACAGTAAAGACACAGTGCAAGAAGTGCAGATCAAGTAAAAATGATACTTATTTTTCTGTAGCAGGCAGTAGATGCTTCAGATAACACAGGATATTGATTGCTTGTTGCTAATCTCTGTGCAGCTCTGGTTAATGAAATTAAACTGATTTCAAACTCTCTAACCAATAAAAGCACACTACACTGGGCCCTGGGCCAACAATCACCACTCAGATAGGTCCTTATCTGCACTCTACCCTTACTAGGGCATGGGGGGAGGCCTTCTTTTGTGGAGGAAAGCTGGATTAGTGCTCAGAAACTGTAAAAACAAACTGAGTCCAGCAAATCTAAACCAAATCTATGCATTCAAATACACCCATCCATTGAATAATTGATTAATTAATTAAATAATGTTTATACTAATTTACTGCCCTGGAATGCACACTATAAAAGTTTAAAAACCATCACCATGTTAAAAAAATTTCCAAAATACACACAATAAATGAACATAAAAAACCTAAGTGACATATAACAAATGTCCAAATGTTATATAAATATATGTAATATTAGTAAATCACTTATACCAGCCTATTACCCCAAAATATGATTCAATTTTAAAACACAATTTATATTCACTATTTTATTGATACATGGGTACCTAGTGGCATCCAGGAACAATTGCCATTTCAACTCACATACATCTAAAAATTCACTCACAACCTTCACTTGTTGATCAGCTCTTATTTGCTGTATTATTAAAAACCTAAATGAGTGACCTTCATATTCTAGTAGATGTCTACTTAAATGTTTGATCTCCAGTAAATGTTCATAAATCATGTTCCTAAAACATCTACTAGTTATTCCTATATAGAATACAGGATATGAACATTTTACTAAATAAACTACATTCTTAATCTGGCAATTGTAATAACCCTTTATGGGGATGTGCCTTCCATTTAAATTAAAACTATCTCCAGTGACATAAATGTGGGAACATTGAGAACACATCCCACACTTAAAATGACCTACCTTTTGGGTAACAGCAGGAAAATTCGACTTGCCCCCTTGTTCCAAAATTTATTTGAAACATCTATCTCTTCTGAATACAAACAGAGGTCTCCTACTAAAATTCCTCAACACATTCTTGTCAACTTTTAATAATTATCAATTTTTCTCTATAAGTTGACATACCCTATATGCATCCTTATTAAAAGTGGTGGTGAAACTTAAATTTGCCTATATATTATCAACCCCTAAATTATTGACACCCCACTGTAGCCATTTGATTGGGGGGATCCTATAATAGGCAAATGAAGGCCCCTTTTATCATTATTTAATACTTCTTCTTTAATAGTAATTAACAGGTCCGCAGGATAACCTCTTTTTCCAAACATATCTGATATAAACTCTACTTCATCCAAAAATTCTTTATCTAAAGAAATAATTTTGGCAGACCAAACCAATTGCCCTTTAATAATAGACTTATAGTAAAGTGTAATGAGTTAAAATGGCAATTGTTCCTGGGTGCCAGTAGGTATCCAGGTATCAATGAAATAGTGAATATAAATTGTGTTTTAAATTGAATCATGTTTTGGGGTAATAGGCTGATATAAATGATTTAATAATATTATATATATTTATATAACATTAGGACATTTTTTAAATGTCACTTAGGTTTTTCATGCTCATTTATTGTGTGTATTTTGGAAAAGTTTTTAACATGGTGATGGTTTTTAAACTTTTATAGTGTGCATTCTAGGGCAGTAAATTAGTATCAATGTTATTTAATTAATTAATCAATTATTCAATGGATTGGTGTATTTGAATGCTGGGTAAATGAAATCATTTTGTTCTGAAGAAGTCCCTAAAAAGGGATGAAAGCTCTTAATGGTGGTTTAATGTGTATTATTGTCATTCAGTTTCAATAAACAGTGTTTTTCAAGTGATTCGGCTGTTTGTCCTCCATTTGGATACCTGGTTTGTGGAATTTTTACTAGTCATTTGTATTGTTGAGATTGGACTGGGCAGTGTTTCACATGGAGAACATTAACTCAAATAGTGACATTATGGAGTTGCAGAATAAAATCAATCAGCAACTTACTCAGCATTCCACTCAAATTAAGAGTTTGTTGGACAGACAGAGTGATAGCAACCATTCTGGTAACAGTTTGGGTTTACCGCTTACTCAACCCACCCAACTGTCGAGACCTGCTAGTGGTGAAGAACATGTAGATGGTGGGTCAAATCATTCCTTCCACACTTGGAGAAATAACAATTTCAATTTTAATACATCTAATGTTGAGCCGGTGGAGGAGGCACAGTCTCTCTCACTAACGGAAAGACTGAATGTCTTTGTAAAAACCATGCTGCAATTAAGAAACTGCAACTAGAGACTGGGTACCTGCAGAGGAGTTTGGAATTGGAGCAGGCCCCAAGTGGCTTGTGGTTGTGGCGGTACCTGAATAGAGTAGAGGGGAATCCCAACTTCATTAAAGACTTACATAAAGTCTTTGACAATGTAAGTTTCGAAATTTTAAAGTTGATGATAAAATATAATAACATTAGAGACTATGGCTGCTGATTTGGACTTGCACAATGCAATCATACAATCTGATCTTCTTTTCAAACAGTATAGAACTAATTATGAGAATTCATTCACCCATATTGACAGTGTGTGTAATATATTTTTTCACAAACTGAATAAAATTAGAAGGGATATGAACAAATATGCAAGGGGTAAGGCATATCCAGTTTCAGCAGGTTGCCATAGCAATGCTGAGGATTCATCCAATCAATGTGGTAATGGGGTTGACAAGATGAGGTCTACACCATCATCAAATAATCAAAGAGAAAACGCCCTTTTAGACCAAGGGATGGTCAGAGAGACTAAAAAAACATAGGGCCTCGTTACAACATTTATGTGACCAACATTGCTGACAACAACAAGGGCAAGGATTATTTAGTGCATGGAGCAAGACTGAAGAATTATTATGCTGCTCCTTATCAGCGGAAGAAATTATGGACACCGCTATTAATGTTTTAAATGAAAATGCAAGTTTAAACGATGACTTGGTTTTATGTGACTGTAGTAGGAACTGTTAACTTTTACAAGGATTGAGTATTAGTAGCAACAGTTTAAGGGCACACCATTTGCAGGCTATACAATTTAATGTTGCCTTAATGAAAATCCTTTTGGGATATGCAAACACGACAATAATGTTAGTTACTATGAGCATACTAATTTACAGGATAATAATTTTTGTGGAGAACATTTTGTTGGGAATGACTGTGATGGCTTGGGGGGTGTAATGTATAATCCATTGAATGATGAAGTTGGTACTATGCCTAAAGTTATATTAAATACTGCAGGAGATTTTAAAATGTCTAATTACTCAAATAAGTATTTTATTTATATATATATATATATATATATATATATATATATATATATATATATATATATATATATATATATATATGCTACATATGGGAATTTATTAGCAAAAGGTTTCACTTATGTCCCAAATAGAAGGGGCAGGATAGCTGATACTCTGATTGATTTAAAGCTTTTTACAAGGAAATTAAATTTGTGTGTATGGTTTGGTGACAATAATTCTAATAATAATGAAAGTTTAAATAAATTATGGAAACCAAGTACTTTTAACCCCCCCCCCACCTTATGTAACGCAGTTGGGATTTTTGAAAAAGTATGTGAACTGGACATAAGGGATGGCCTAATGGTTAAGGTGTTTGCCTTACAAACACAAGGTGCAGGGTTTGAGTCTCACAAGGGATAATTGGCTAGGCTTACAATGGCTCGCAAGGGCAATTAGCCTAGCACAAACTAACCTAACTAACCTATAAAATTATATATGTATATAAACATGCCTGTGATATTTCATGTGATAATTTAACTGCAGATAAAAGGGCATTAATGTTAGAAGTTTCTAGAGGTATAAAATATGTATCATGAAGCAGGACAAAGGCAATGGAGTAGTAATTATGGGAAAAAAGTGATTATTTGAACAGTATATCAGCTCTATTAATGGATGACACGTATCAAGAAATTTCATTAAATGAGATAAATATTTCATATAGAAGGTTGGATTTGGCACTGGGGACTATGTTATTACAAGGACAAATTGATGTTGATGTATATAATTTTATGAAAAATGATTATTCAATAGTGACAAATATTTTTGGATTGCCTAAGATTCATAAAGGCCTGAATAATCCAAAGTTTAGGCTCATTGTTGATGCAAAGAGAATTAAAACATGTTTTATAGGAAACTATCTAGATTTTCATTTAAAGAGAAGATTGCTGCATTTTAAGTACATTTGTAAGGACTCTTGGCATTTTTTTGTCAAATTTAAATAACTTTCAGTTCATTGACAACATGTATTTAGTAGCAATTAATGTATGCAACTTGTTTTCTGTTATACCACAGGAAGAGGGTCTTTCATGTTTTGAAACACAATTATTGGTTACAGGTTTATATGATTAAGATGACATAAATGTTTATGTGACTTTGATGGAAATGGTAATGAAACATAATTTTATTTGGTTTGAAGGCCAATATTTTTGTCAGAGCACTGGTGTGGCAATGGGGGTGGCTTAAGTCGCCATTTTTGCCAATTATGTCATGTCATATTGGGAAGACCATTATATATTTAAATCTGAGTATATGAAATTTATTAGGAATTATACCAGGTTTTTGGATAATATAATTATGATTTGGATCGGACTGGGTAAAATCTTAATGCAATTTTTGGAATGTATTAATAATACTCTGGAAGGTGTTAAGTTTACGTATGAATACAGTCAGGTGAAAATAACATACTTGGATGTTGAATTATGAATAGACAATAAAAGCAAGAATTTGATTTCAAAAATATATAGAAAACCTACTTTTTCAAATTCATATTTAGAGTTTAATAGTTGGCACCTGGAATTTCAAAAGACGTCCATTATTAAAGGCAATTGATTTGGGCTGCCAAAATGATTTCTTTGGATAAAGAATTTTTGGATGAAGTAGAGTTTATATTAGATATGTTTGGAAAAAGAGGTTATCCTGCAGACTTGTTAATTACTATTAAAGAAGAAGTATTAAATAACTGTAAAATGGGCCTTTATTTGCCTATTTAGGATCCCCTAATCAAATGGCAACAGTGGGTGTCAATAATTTAGGGGTTGATAATATATATGCAAATTTAAGTTTCATCACCACTTTTAATAAGGATGCATGTAGGGTGTGTCAACTTATAGAGAAAAAATTGGAATTACTAAAAGTTGAAAAGAATATGTTGAGGAATTTTAGTAGGAGACCCAAGTTTTTATTCAGAAGAGATAGATGTTTCAAATAAATTTTGGAACAAGGGGCAAGTTGAATTTTTCTGCTGTTGCCCAAAAGGTAGACAATTTTAAGAGTGGGATGTGTTCTCAATGTTCCCACATTTATGTCACTGAAGATAGTTTTAATTTAAATGGAAGGCACATTCCCATAAAGGGTTACTACAATTGCCAGAGTAAAAATGTAGTTTATTTAGCAAAATGTTGTCCATGTCCTGTATTCTATATGGGAAAAACTAGTAGACATTTTAGGAACAGGATTTATGAACATTTACTGGATATCAAACATTTAAAGAATATGAATGTGTTAAGTAGACATATTCAAGAATATGAAGGTCACTCATTTAGGTTTTTAATATTACAGCAAATATGAGCTAATCAACAAAGGAGGGTTGTGAGTGAATTTTTAGATTGAAATGGCAATTGTTCCTGGATGCCACTAGGTACCCATGTATCAATGAAACAGTGAATATAAATAGTATTTTAAAATTGAATCATGTTTTGGGGTAATAGGCTTGTATAAATGATTTAGTAATATTACATATATTTATATAACATTAGGACATTTTTAAATGTCACTTAGGTTTTTTATGTTCATTTATTGTGTGTATTTTGGAAAAGTTTTTAACATGGTGATGGTTTTTAAACTATTATTGTGTGTGTTCTAGGGCAGTAAATTAGTATCAATGTTATTTAATTAATTAATCAATTATTCAATGGATTGGTGTATTTGGATGCTGGGTAAATGAAATAATTCTGTTCTGAAGAAGTCCCTAAGAAGGGATGAAAGCACTTAATGGTGGTTTAATGTGTATTATTGTCATCCAGTTTCAATAAACAGCATTTTTCGAACCAATAGTAGCACACAACACTGGTCCCTGGGCCAACAATCACCTCTCAGATAGGTTGGTTTACAAAGTCCATTGAACATGTGGGAGAAACAGACAAATGTAGGTTTTGTAAAACAGAATTGGAAACAGTTGCACATCTTGTTGCTGGTTGTGATATACTAATGGCAGAATGACTATGTACTGAAAGGTATAATAATGTGGCAAGACTGTTATATTGTGAATTATGCAAACATTATAATATTGAAGTAGCTAAAAAACACTGGAAACATGAGCCATGAAGCATTACAGAAAATAATGAAGTTTATGTTAAGTGGGGGTACCTATTACCAGCAGTTCAAAAAATAGATGCAAGAAAAACAGCTATAATAGTCTATGAAAAGAAGACAAAAGTAGCACTGATCATTTAAATTGCTACACCCAGTGTATATAGTGTCTTACATACAGAGAGAACCAAAGTCATAAAGTACCAAGATTTGGAGGCAGAAACAAGGACATTGTGGAAGAAAGATACCCAGCTAGTTCCAATAACAGTAGGAGCAAAGGGTCTTATAAAAAAGAGTTTACAATCATACTAAGATGTAAATCTGCACAAATTGCAGAATGAGTCATTACTGGGCATAGTGCGGGTGCTGTGAAGAGCACTTCTGGTTAACATCAAAGGTTGAAACAATATTAATTTCATGAACTTTAATAATAATTTGACTTAGGAATGGGGTCCATTCCTGTCATGGTATTAGAAACCAAAATAAAAATAATAAAAAAAAAAAAGAAAACAAAGCATGTTAACATGTTCACAGTTACAAACATTATGCATCACATAAATTCTTTTATACAATTATCATCAGTCCAGTATTACATAAATTGCTCAGTTCCTGCCTTCCCTTAAACCTTGCTCCTCTTCCTACAAAACATTATGCTGCATATTTCTACAATTTCCATTTTTCTATGTAGTTTGCACCTACTCTTTTCTAAAGATCCCACTTCTAGTTCTTTTTATCTGTTTCAATATTCACTGCTTTAGGTACAGTTGATTTTGACATTATTTTCTATTTTCTAGTAATTTCTTTTTTGGCAGTCACCAAAATTAAACTTCACAAGCCCTTACTATGTGTAGGCAATTCAGATCCCATATCCCAACTCACAAATTAATTTCCTTAGTTACACCCATTTGATCACTCAACATTTCTGACAGAGTTCTCTGTAGGGAATTCTCAAAGTCTGCCAACTCATTACATTCCCAAAATATACCTTTCTTTCCCATGACACCATCAACATTTGCCGTCTACATGAGAAAAAAAAATATTGGGAGTCTGCTTGGAGTATAAAAATACCATACAAACACTTCAAAGCAAAAATCCTAAATCTTCTGGACTTTATTGCATATTTGAGAGTTATGCATATAACCTCTCTTTGTTGCCTTAGGAATTGCTTATCCAATCCTCCTGCCTTGCCAGTAGCCCCTTACAACCACAAATCTATCATTACTGTCTTTTTTCCTTCTTCTACGACTATTGGAGCACCTCAATTAGTATAAGTACTCCCCTTTTCCTTGCCCCTGATATTCTGCTGATTATCCATCCTGAGATCCTTTCTTTATCAAAGTCACATGCTCACTTCTTTCCAAATGTGTATCCTTGTAGCACTGCTATTTGCACTCTGCATTTCTTAATATAATTTAGTACTGTTAACCTTTTTGTCTATACCTGTGAGGCCATTCATGTGCTAAAATAATATGTTTATTACAGGCATTTTTATAGAAGTTATTTTTCCCACCTACTCTGTATGACAGCTTTTTTAATGTCCATTTCCAGCTTTTGTGTACATGCATCCACTAATGTTTGGCAGGTTGATTTCTTATACAGTTGTGTCCTGTCATCTCCATCTGTCACATTTTATAAGACTTTTTACTTTAATGAAAACCCTCAATCAAAAAAAAAAAAAAACACACCCCTAGAATACCCCCATAAACCTATTAACTTAAGTTATGTTTTGAAAAATTCTGAGAGTAACACTAACTTGCAGGGAGATGTGAAAACTGGGAGTGGTATAGACCTACAGTATTTCCATATAACTTTGTACAGTCATGGGATTATGATGTTTGTAACATATATTTTGTTTAGTTTTTAAGGATGAGTATTGATAATTTTGGCATTTATATGATGTGTCATTAACCTGGAGTTGAACAAGAACAGACCCAGCAGCCAGCCGATTATTGCTTTAATTCAGTTTTGAAGGTATCGAGGCTATTAGTTAGCATCAAAGTTAAAAGGAATAGTGTTCCATAATTTAACAATGTAATTAGCAGCAGCAATAAAAAATAGCTAAAATTAAAAATCATCATTCTGTCACTATTCTCAAAAAAAAAGAAAAATTACGAATTATTCTTACAGGAATGAAACATGGTTCCTGAGATTTGCTCTAGCTAGCTTTGTAGCTTGGCTTATGACCATGTTAAAAATGAACACATTATATAAACTGACCACCTTACAAATAAATATTAGCAATACTGCTGTAATTCACCAAAACTTTGGCAACATCAAGTGGTACTAAAGCTGCAAGCAGGTGTTTGAAAGTTAATACTACTGATCCAAATTGCATAAACTAGAGAACAGCGTCCACAAGTAAAACAAATAGCACTAATAAAACAAAAGTAAAAGGTAATAACTTAGGGAGTGGAAGAAGACTGCCAATGTATAAGTAAAGCAATTAAAGAGATTTGAGGGTCACACGTGTATTACAATGATCCTATAATGATGACAAACATATGGTATTCCAAGGTTCAAGGTATTGATCAATGCCCTCAGTGTCATTGAAAGACTGATTTCAGCAGTTCTAGGAGACAGACCTTTATTATAAACTTTACTGAGATAAAGTGATAAATCTCATCTCTAATTCAACCTGTTTAAAATTTAGAAAAGACAGTTTTGTGAGCTTCACTGGCTGAGTTTCCATAATCATAGAAAACTGAAATTATTACTACTTTCTAAACTCACAGGAAACATCTAATCAAATACAAAAATGTGAAACATTCTGTTAAACAAAGATAATATACCAGTTCCTAGGCAGAGAGAGACTAAACCTTCTAACTACTAAAAACAAAAATAATAAACCACACTAATGAATTGATAGGACAATAGAACACTGGAAGAATCTCTAATGAGACTGGAATGAACGTGTTTATTTTTTATTACCCAGAACTGTGCTGAGCAGATACCAGTCTCTTTTTTATGTGCCAAATCGTCTTGTACCTTTCAGAATGAAAGTCTGCATGCACTGTATTTTGTTTAAAATGTTTCATTATGTACAATGGAGGTAGATATCAACAATATCCAAATCAAATCTTACTGTCTCCAGTAACAGTGCTGATAAAATGAAATGGTCTTTAGCTTCTGCAGTCATTATTCTGTGCTCAGAATGTTATGTCTGTAGCTTCTGCACATATATTTATTTATATCTCCTATTCTCCCTTTTTATAAATGACTTACAAGTAGCTATTCCCCAAGCTACATGCATACAATATGCTGATGACTCCACACTTATTTGCTCTGCTAAATCCATTCCAGAGCTTCAAACTATTACTCAAAATGTATTCCACACAGTTGAAGCATGGTTCTTAAAACGCTGCCTACTTTTAAATGCTAAAAAAATGAAACTCCTCCTCTTTAAACCCACTACTAGGTCCCCCACATTAGACTTCTCTATCTTATCTATTAATGGCACCCTCATATCAGCCGACTCTACTACCAAACTGCTAGGTGTCATGATTGACAACAACCTTACCTATGATTGTCACATCAATAATACCATTAAAACTGTAAACAGAAAATTGGACTCCCTCTACAGAATTAAAACATTCTTAACCCCGACAGCCAAAGTTACTCTTGCCCGCTCTCACCTTATTTCAACTCTTCTCTATGCCTCACCAATTTACACTAACCTGAAGAAAAACAATCTCTAAACTGGCTAACACATATAATAGTATTGCTAGATTTGTTACTGGTAATCAATTCAGAACTCACCACTGCCTGAACTTACAGCAACTTCACTGGCTGGAATTAGAAAATATGTTGCTTCTTTCCCAACTTACCTTTGTCCAAAGAGCTTTCTATCAACCTAATAACACACCTGCACTTTCCAACCTTTTTACCCCTTACTCTAACCTGAATTCACTTCGCTCCTCTAGCAAACTCCTAGTAACTTTAACTAAATCCAACAACCTTGCTGGTGACCCCCTTTTCTCCAACGCCATTGGTAAACACTGGAATCAACTTCCTATTGAACTTACTTCGATTCCATCTCCTGTTCTGTTCAAACAAAAACTTAGAATTTACCTTAAAAATCACTGGTTATGTCCTTGCTTTAACCCCGACTAAAACTCTAACTCCCACAATTTCCTCTACTCTTCCCTCTCCCTCTCCTTTTACCTTCTTTTTGCTTCTAAGTTATACTACCGCCACTTTATAAGGGTTACCTCTCAAATATCCTTCTCCTCCTTCGGGTTCATTTCTTATTACTGACAGTTTATAAATGTAACTGATCTACTCACTCTTTTCTTTATGAATATCTTTTCTTTTTTACTTTCTTTTTACATCCTAAAATATTAAATAATGTGAAATAAGTTTCCACTTTTATTTCAAGAATGTTGAATCCTATGATGTTATACTGTATATCTGTCTATTCCCACCTCATTTTATTTCTGCTCATTTTTTTTTTGGCATACTATGTAACTGTTTTTGTCTCTATGTGGAGCTTTTCTCCCCAGGCCTCTACTGAAAATGGAAATATATCCAGTTAGACTAGCCCGGTTAACAAATGTAAAATAAATAAAATAAAATAAATAAATAAAAATATCTGAATAATATAATTAATATTCTGGAATGCTAGATATTTTACCTGACTTCTGCACTCACTCTCGAGTGCCTGTACCAAACCTCTCAGGACTGCACGGCGATGACTTTTCTGCATATTAGTCCAAACAAGCTGTGTGTCTGAAGTATTTCCTAATAAAGCAAAACCCTGTAAATTTCTACATGCCTGTTAACCTTGGTTCCCAATTCTCATAACATTTAAACAAGATTTGGTTGTACTCAGCATACTGCACATTCTGTTACCACATTTTTATTCTTATCAGCATTTTTGACTGAAAATTACTTTTACTGATTGAAAGTGCATTCACTGAAACTGTATGCAAAATGTGAAGGCCTGCTTTAGTATGGCTGCATTTCTAGACTTATGCAAAGAGAATACTGTATTTTTCTTTACCAAGCTAAATTTAAATGAAAGCTGGTATTATAATTCTTCTTGAGATACCTGAATACAGATATCTATTTCTGTAGTTACTTTAAAATATGAAATATAAAATGAAGACACAGGCCTAACCTTACATGTTTAGGTCTATGCAAGGTCTATTTTACTAACTGTATTTATGCAAGATTTATTTTATAACGATTGTCTCTGAAACTACTGAAATGGGATTTACTTCTGTAATTACATTATAAATCTATTACTATAGCCTGTGAAGGATACTATAATGATCACTAGAACTAATATAACAGTTATAAAATAACTTTATCTGGTACATAAGCATGCAATTTTAATTTTGACCATTAGGTGTCACTTGAGCATTTATGGTCTGTTAATTATTTGAAAATCTTTTAGACTGAATCTATTTAACTTTATGATTTAATTATAACTCGGCAATTCTTAACAAATTATAACTAGTGACCTCTCTTTTTTACACCTATAATATGCATATCTTGAAGCATAATTATGTATTAACTTGTTTCTGTAAATCTTCAACTATATTAATAAGCCTGTCTATTTAACCTTTTAATTTCTGTGTGCTGTAACAGATGTCTGGCTTTTAAATTTCAGTCTTAAATATCTTGTAAATATCTATGTGTTTTAATAGTAGAAGTACATTTACTATAGCATATGCTTTCTGTATTTCAGATCAATACCTTTGCATACCCTGTCAGTGTTGTTGTTGTTGTATCTTTTGGCTTTTCCCGGTTAGGGGTCACCACAGCGGAACTCTGATCCGCTAATGATTGGCAGTAGATTTTTATGTACCGAGTTGCCAGCTCTGACGCACAACCTTCAACGAAGGTACGCCCATTCACGCATGTCTCCACACAGAAGATGCTTTAGCTGAGAATCGAACAGGATGTCTTACTGTGAGGCGACAACGCTACCGCAGCACCACCACCGCAGTTATGTAATGTGCACTTTATCCTGTAAATTAGTTAATAAATTAAGCCTGACCTGTCATGCCTTGAATATATTAAATAACTATTACTACTTATTTTTAGATAACTTATCTTAATAAGCCTGTTACAAAGAATCCTGTCACTTTACCCTTAAATCTAATGACTGAACAATGTGAGGAGTGATGTAGTTGTATGTTGTAGACTATCTAGTAATGCTGTTAGAAATGAATAAAATAGAACAAAAAAATGCAAACTAAAAACACCACTCCGACTGCGAGAAATGATGCCGTTTGCTCTCTGTGTGCAAACAAAACCAGAAATACATTGCCAGTTAGAAAAAATTTCAACCACTTTTAATAATAAAAACCAAATAAAATTTAAAAATGAGTAGGTAAGCACTTTCGTTTAATAAAATAGTAAACTTTATCAGACATTAAAAAAGGGTTGCTTCCCCATTCATATAACAGCAGCCTATTGGTTCGCACAGAGAGCAAATGGCATCATTTCCCACAGCCGGAGTGGTAATGTTAGAAATAAATAACTGAGTATTAATGTTATATTCTAAAATCTGACTGAAATGTACTATACCGAACTCATAACCAAGTATGACTGCCATATTCTGAAACTTGACTGAAATTTGCTCTAAAGTGATACATACATATACAGTACCATTATATCTATTATTTACTAAGTCAAATAAATATGGGGAGATCCCTCAAGATGGGAGACATGCACTTATTAAACCTGTCTTTAAGGGAAAGGGTAGTAGGGCAAACCCAGAGTCATATAGACCCTTAAGTCTACTTTCATGTTGTGAAAAAATAATGGAGAAGGTAATATTGGATAAGTTATTGTCAGAAATGGATAGGTTGGGACTTTAACAGCTATAAATGAAAAATTGTGCTGTGATATAATTTATATAGATTTAACTTCAGCATTTGACAGGGTCATACACAAAACACTGATCAATAAATTAGTACAACTAGGTATTGATGTACTCTTGATAAGATGGATAGCTGCATGGCTTACAAATAGGACATGGCAAGTATCATACACCAACTGGACTGTTGAAATCCTTGGTTACAGTCAGGGTGTCCCACAGGGCTCTGTCCTAGTCCCTTATTTGTTTAGATTGTATCTTTCAGACCTAGCTTTTTCATTTGAGGTGTTCTACAGCCTATATGTAGACAAACTGAAATTGGGTAAACTGATTACACGTGCTACAGATAAGGCATGTCTGCAAAATAACTTGACTAAATTAACCATTTGGGCACAGGAGAATAATATGCTGGTAAATACATCAAAAACTAAGCATATGAGATTCAGGAGATATAAATTGAAAGGTGAATACTTAATATAGCACACAGTGATTGAAACTGTAGACTCATTTAAGTATATGGGTAGATTCAGCTATGAGTTTTTATAATCATATCAACCAGTTGGTTAATGATAGTTCTAGAACTATAGGTTGTATTAAAAGATTTTTAAAGTTTAGGAAATCAAAAACAATGAAGTCACTGTTTGTTAGTTACATTAGACCCAAACTTGAGTACGGAATAACAATATGGAAACCCTATAAGAAAACAGCATGAGTAAACTAGAAGGAATATGGTGGAAATATACCAAGGGCATCCATGGACGTGAAAATTTAAGTTATCATGAAAGACTAAAATATCTGAACTTGTACAGTGTCTCTTATAGATATCTAAGAGGAGATCTTATTCAGGTATACTGTACAGTGCATTTAGAGACAGCTACCTCTGGCAATGTTTGGGGTTATCAAAAAGTACTAAAGAATCATCAGATAACCTATTTAGAAGATTCTATAGGAATGAGATGTCTACTAATTGGTTCTCTGGCAGAGTAGCTGATGCATGGAACAGATTAACAAATTACTTTAAAGCAAGTACTAGTTTAGATGTTTTTAAGAATGGCCTGGACACTTATGGGAATAAATATGTTGGTATATTGGCAAGCTAGAGTTCATTAATGCCGTGCTTGAAATATTTGTATGTATGTATGTATGAGTGTATGTATGTATTTATAAATGTTATATTCTGGAAACTAAATAAACTCATACTAAAGAAATGCATTTTCTGTTAATATCATATGAATACAGATAAAAGCATAAACTGAAATCTGATAAATGTTACATTCTAGAAACTAAACTATTAGTCAACATTTTGTGCATTTCTGCACCTTTATACAATACATCTTAAAATATTCTTTTATTCCCACTGAGGAAAGCCTGTTGGCTGAAACCAGTCTGGGTTGTTTATTATATTTAAATAAAGGTTTATACACTTTACTGATCAGCGTTTTTGGATGCTTTTTGATGCTTTACACTGAATTTGGTGCTGGCAATCTTTTGTCTACTTGGACTGCTTCCTGCCTTGCATCTGGGTCTTACTTGCAGAGTATCTCTTCTTGGCCTCGATAGTCATATCATCATAAAGTTATTGTATATTATGTGACTGTCACACAAAGTGACATATCACTGGAGAGGATTCTTCATGATATAAGCATCCTGACATGAACAAAGGAGTGGGCATTTATCAAGGACAGTATATACAATGGGGTAGGTACATATTGTGAGGCTGTGCAAAATAAGTTGCCTCAATATGAATGTAATGTCAGAATAGATCTCAACCAAGCAGGATACATGGCAATAGGCTCATGGACAACAGTATACAGAAGCACATGCAATCATGGACAATATCAGGATAATGCCACCATTAATCTTAGTCAGTGACATAACATTTGGGATTGTGAGTGACTATATATGGATCTACAAGAACAAATTTGCAGAACTGTCATGTTTTGTCAGCAATCTATGAGGGGAAACAAGCACACCTTTCTCAAATATTAGCATCTTTTGGAGGTGTTTGGAGGGACATTGTTACACTTATATTTGAAACTATGATCAATCCTGGCTAGTTGACAGATGTGCATGCTATATATATGCCACAATTCACACTGTCACGAATGTAACCCATGTGATCAGCTATGTATTTACTGTGTGCCGCACAGGAACACATATCATACATGCATCATGTATAACAGCTAGAAAGGGGTTCTGCACAATCAACCCCTAATGGTTGCACACTAAAAATAATACTTAGATATGACCAATAAGATATGTTGGAGTTCACTTTGGCAAATGTGGTACATGAAAAAGGTTGCATTGTACTCAACTATTGGTGTGATTAGGGCTGAGAACTATGGAACTATAATGCTGTTTGATGTGGATGCCTTGCATATACTCAGGAGTAGTGCTACATACAAGGAAGTAGTCACCACTGTGGGCACATGCTAGTGGATGTGCCACATACCATCTACCTGAGTATACAGGTCACATGCCACTTGGTCTGCTCATAGGGGTGTGCTGTCTATATTTCTTTATTGATTTGGTTAGTTATTTCCACTTGTTTACCAGGAGTGTCCGACTGGGCATTGTCTAGCCCATTTTCAGTGGAGGTTCAGGGAGAAAAGCTCCAAAGTTACAGTGATTCACAAAACAATGAAAGTGGTACAATTTATATATAGACAGTATGATGAGATTTGTAAGAAATACAGACTATAGCGATAACATACATAGAATTAATAGAACATTAACATGCATCAAGTCTATCAGTGATGTTAGTGTATAGACATAGAAGGTGATTAGTAGAGAATATTTGGTGTAAATTATCTGAAAAATTATCATAAATATTACGTGAGAGGGCATTGCCAAATTCATATAGGATGTAAGTTTGAACTAAAGTATATAATGGGGTGAGGGAGGAATTAAAGGAGGAAGGTATGATGAACTTGGGACCAGCAGAGAGTGAAAGAAGAGAAGAGAAAAGAAGATGAGGGAGAAAAAAGAAGATGAAGGGGTAGTATAGACAAACAAGTACTGGTGTGACATAGAAGAGTAAGAGGAAATGGGGGGAGAGATAGTAACAGCCAGGGGGGATAATAGACAGAGTATAGTCAGTGGAACAGAGGTGGTTCTTTATAAGCTTTTAGTCAAGTTTGATACAGGAGCAGAGCCAAGAGTTCATGAAGCGCTCCCTGAGTAGTTGTTTAAATTTAGAGGTATTGCTAGTATTGAGAATATGTTTAGGTATGTCATTCCAAGCTTTGGCCACTTTTTGTGTGAGTAGAGAGAATTCCCATAACTAGCAGACTTACTGACCTTCAGAAATAATTTGTTGGAAGACCTTAAGGATCTGTTTTACTAGCATAGGGTTGAACTAGATTACTGATAGAAGGTCAGTTTTCTGAATGGGCCATAATGGAATAAGTTATTCCTAGATAATTATAAATGAATAAGTGTGGAAGTTCTAGTCAACTGAGTTGGCATAGGGAGATACAGTGATGAGCTCTTGAGGTCTGGCTTGTGGCAAATTTGGCTACTTTATGATAACAAGATTCTAATTTAGTTAATTTGCACTTTCTTAGATTTGCAAATATAGGTGAGGTGTATAAGAGAATGGATGGTAGGTGCGTTCTACTGATCATATGTCTAGTAGAGTGGGTTAAGAAGGGTTTTATTCTATACAGGGAGTCTAATTTGATATGCACTTTCTTGATAACAAGGGCTACATATTTGTCAAATTTAGGGTCCTTGTCAATAGCGACTCCTAAAAGCTTAGTAGAGTCAACTGGCTCACTGCAAGTGTTATTACATGAATAAATGGTGAATGATGTAGGGTCCACTGACTTTTTGCCATTAGAGAAGAGAATGAGTTTTGTTTTAGATGGATTGAGAATTAGTTGTGAATTGTTGTGGAATTTTTCTATATCTAGGAAGGATTGTTAAGTTTTGGTGAGAAGACTAGTTGGGGATGGAGCCGAGCGTATGAGGGAAGACTCATCCACATATTGAACTAGGGTAGCCTGGTTAGAGACAAAGTTTAGTCTATTTGTGAAAATGGCAAAGAAAAGGGGTCCAAGAATAGATCCTTGGGGTGCACCTACTAATATAGGAAGGGAGGAGGAGGATAGTACATTTTGCCATCTAACAGCTTGATAGCAGTTAGTTAGGTAACTGATGAACCATGAAAGGGTTGGCTGAGAAAGATTTAGTGAGGTGAGTTCATGCATGTGTTTATTATGGGTGACTGTATTAAAAGCTTTTGACAGATCAAAAAATATGGTGGAGCTTGATTGTAAATAACTCCATGTTATGGTTACTAAAGGAATGTTGTACTTCACCTATTACACCTAAACATATGGTTTGTTACCCATTAAATATTATTATTACTTATCGTAACTTTATATTCATGCACCCTAAGTATAGGGAATGGCATTTTATTGTATTCCCTATAATGTATACTCAGGGTATGCTTTTGTCATCTACTTCTGAAGGAACTCATTTAACTATTGATAATGATCTAAAGTACTGGTATCAGTTGATATCTGATAATAAAGTTAAAAATCTAGATTTCTTAAAACAAGAATTTGATCTAAGAGAAACTTGGTGGTTAGAGGTTCAGACCTTTAGACAACATCTCATTAATAAAATAGATCTAATGTCTATAACAGTTAAGGAGTCTATTCCAACACTGATTGATTACTTGATATTAAATTTACAACATAAAGTTTCTGATAAAGGTAAACTTTCATACATACATAAAATTATCAGACAAGAAACTTTTTACAGTGTAGATTCATACTGGAATTATTTCACTTCTATTAATGGGGACCCACCAAATCAACAAGATAAACAATATATATTGGAATCTGCTTATAGAACTTCGTCTTCCATTGTCTGGAGACTTTATACATGGAAATTTTTACATAGATCTTTTTATACACCTTTGATGATTAATAAAATAAATAATAAAGATAATTTATGTAAGAGATGTAATGTAGAAATTAATGCTGACTGGGCTCATATGTTTTATGACTGTATAAAATTGAAAGAATACTGGAAGTCAATTAATGAATTTTTGCAGGCTCTTTTTACAGATAATTTCATTATTTCTAAATCTCTTATATTATTCAACATACCTGTACCTCAAAGTGTTAAAAAGGTTAAGCTTCCCTTGTTATGGTCTATTCTAGCAGTGGCTAGGAAAATAATAACTAGAAATTGGATTTCAGATACACCTCCTTCGTTCAATGAATTTAAAAATGTTATGAATATAGTGTGCCATATGGAAATAAACACAATTAGGACAAGAACAAATAGAAAAACATCTTATTATATTGTATGGGATAATTTACAAAATTTGTTAAAAAAAAATTAATTTCAATAACATGGTATTTTAGTTTAATTAATTGATCTGATTGTAGTGGATGTCTTTGTAAATACTTTAGTTGTTTTGTTGAATATTATAATAATACCTATTTTTAATTTTTATATAAAATTGTTATGATATTTCTCTTATATGTTAAAACAATAAACCTGTTTTGAAAAAAAAAAAAATATGGTGGAGCTAAGTAATCCATTGTTTCTATGCTGATTCACTGTGTGTATGAAACTGAGAAGGGCTGTTATAGTACTATGTTTGGATGGAAACCATGCTGGGTGGCATATAGGAGGTTATTTTTCAAAAGGTGGTTAAAGATTTGGAAATGAATGCATTTTTCTAGAATCTTTACTAGGGGAGAGAATATAGTAATGGTTCTATAGTTGGAAAAGTCAAATGAGGAGCCACTTTTATGAAGAAGGATGATATGGGATACTTTCCAGAGGGCTGGCACATACTGTTCTGAGATGGAATGGTTTATGAGAATAGATATTGGGTATGAAACAGTGCTTGCAGTGAGTTTAAGGTATTCATTGGGAAGTTGATCTAGACTGGTGGAAGAATATGTGAGTTTAGATAGAAGTCTTTTTATATAGTTAGATTGTATTGGCTGAAAGTTAAGAGTCAGGTTTTGCTTGGAAATAACAGGGTAGAGATATATGGGAGTTGTTGCTCTCTGTGACCAGTGGTAGAATGGAATTAATTAAATGATTGTTAAATTGAGTGGCAATGTTGTCATCTCAGTTTGTTGGCTGAGGACTAGGGGTGGATGTATGGCTGGGTTTCAAAAGCTGGTTAATGGACCTCCAAATTTTTGGGGTTATTATGGAACTTGTTTTGGATGGCAGTGTAGTAATGTCTTTTGTCATGTTTGATTTTTTTGCAAGGTTCCAAAGCTGCCTGAAGTGTTGGAGGGAAGTTGTTTTTTTTTTTATTGCAGGCAGTTAAGCCATGCTCTGCCTCTTTAAGGAGTTTTTAGGTATCAGGGGAAAGCCAGGGAATGAGTTTACATTTTGACCATATTTTCCTAAGAGGAGCTAATGAATTTAAAATATAAAGGAATTTGTCATTAAAGTATTGATCAGCTAGAATGAGTTGGAGGTATTTTGAGGGAATCAATTTAGTTGCTGGAGTAGTGAGGTGAAAATTTCAGGAGAAAACTTAGCTTTGTTGTGTGAATATTTATACACGGTATCACTGGGGGGGATTTTGTTTTAGCAGGAAAGTTGGATGGTGATCACTTAGACTGTCAGGAAGACAGACAGAAAGATAAGTACTTGGTTTGGAATTAATAAGACTCCAGTCCAGGAGAGATTCTATGTTGGAGCGTTTGTGAACTCTAGTAGTGTTAAGAATTAATTGACATAAATCATAAAGGTGGATATGGTTTAAGGGGTTGTTGGAGACAATTGTATTCCAGTCTAGGTTAAAATCACCCATAATAATAGTTTCATGTGGAAGTGTGGAGGAGCAACAGCTAAGAAGTTCTTCTATGGAGGATGGGGTGTTCCCTGGGGAAAGGTAGATGGCTATGATGTTAATGTTCTTCTTAGGGTTTATTTTTAAGCACGTGATAAGTAGTTCCATGTTGGAGGTAAGGGGTGGAAGAGGCTGAGATGCTCAAGTTTAAAACTGTCTTTGTATAGGAATTGCAAAGATGCCACTGCATCTAGGAAATCTATTAGATCTATTTATTGTTTATCCTGGGGGAAGGCTTTCCTTGTCCTGAGTGTGTGGTTTGAGCCATGTTTCAATTAAGATGGTGACTTGTAGGGAGTAGTGGGCAATGGCTGCATGGAACCCACTAGTTTTATTTAGTAGGCTTGTAAGGTTAAAGTTTAGTATGAGAAAATTAGGGTTTTTTGAATGAATGAGGTTAGAAAGGGCAGATAGAGTTACTTTAGCAGGTGATTTAGGCTGTGGTAAGTTGGTGGGCCTGGATTAGGGGGGATAGCTCCATCTATCAAAAAGTGAGTGCAGAAGAAGGGGTGTAGATATATAAGCTTGCTCAGAAGTCTTAGGAATTTGCATTAATAATGTTATAATTTGTGTGGAAAATTTTAAGACAGGCAAGTTATGAGATGGAACTGTGAAATAGTTGAAGAGATATAAGAATGAAGTGTGGGAGATTGGAGGGTTATAAACATACAGGATTTGTAGGAGAGTGGTTAATAATTATGATTAATTTGTGAAAGTGTGTGGCCATATACGTAGATATCAGAAGAATAGTAAGAATGGTGAGTGGGAGTAGAATTTCGGTTGGGTAGTTTAGTATCATATTTGTAAAGCTTGAGTGTAAATGAAGATTAGCAGGGAGAGTATGAAGGAAAAATATATGGATTGTGTGGTTTAGAAGACTTTAGCTGAGGTGGGAATGTGTTTATTTGTTAGATGAAATTGTTTCTTTCTGGAAACTGAGTGATGCTTATTGTGATTGGTTCTTTCTGGAAGTGAGTGTGTCAAGGGGAGTGAATAAATCTAAGGAAAGTGGGAGTGGGTGGGAATGGGAGTAGGGTAGGGGAGTGGAGTGAGCCTGAGCAAAGTGAGGGGGAACAGAGTAGGTTGAGCCAGGAACTGTAATGCAGCTAAGGAAAAAAAATCAGCTGTCTGAGCAAGGTAATTCACTGAAACACTCCAGTAAGCAGTTAAATGAATTAATAGTTACACAATGTGCTTAGCAGACTTTGCAGACAGTTTAAGGGAGTTGGAATGCTGGAGCTAAGGTAGGCAGTAGAACAGGGGGTGTTAAATTTACCAACAAAAGCTACAAGAGATTAGCACAAAGTGCAGAGAAATAAAGATTTAGAGTAATTCCAGTGATGTGTGGCTAGAGGTTGGAGGTAACTTTAATGCTAGCAAGTAGAACTATACATTAACTTTTTATTGTAGGCTTCAGCCAATTTGAGTTCCAACTTGATGTTTCAGATGCAA
Source organism: Protopterus annectens (assembly GCF_019279795.1). NCBI lineage: Eukaryota > Metazoa > Chordata > Ceratodontiformes > Protopteridae > Protopterus > Protopterus annectens. The sequence goes on from NC_056725.1 coordinate 661,220,933, forward strand.
AGGTATGGTTACCTTTGACTGTCAGGGATTGAAGCAAGGAGCTTACAGCCTGTGGAAAGAGAGGAAGCAGTTAACATTTGGAAACAGAATCAAACTGAGTAGATAAAAGCCAGTTCTATAACAAATTCAAAAGCAGCAAGTAAAACAAAAGAACCATCTAACACAGCACTGTATAAAACACTTTAATCTAAAAACTAAAAACAGTAAAAAGTATATAACAGATGAGTGCTTTCACGCTAAAGGTGCTTTGTCAGATCTAAAAAACAAACAGGCAGTGCTTAAATGCAGTCAGAAAGTTCAAAATCACCTGGTCAAGTCCCATGACCTCAGCTAGGGTTTTAAAGGTATATGCTCATTTAATCCTTTCCCTTTGTCAGATTGTAAAATTAACATCCATTTAACTTCTAAGCATTCCATTTTTGTTTTAATATCACCTCCTCTGGCTCCTACATTCAATAATTCCAAAAGTAAAAGCTTAAAAGAATGTTCAGTACCAGTGTTACAAATATATTTATATAAAGTATTCTTAGTGTCACATCTGCTTATTTCATGTAAGTGTTCCCTGATACGATACTTCAACATTCAATTAATTTTACCAACATAGTAACATCCACATTGATCACAAACAACCAAATAGACCAGGTTGCTACTAGTACAATCAGAATAGAAGTTGATATACTTTTAAAACCCTTGCTGTTGCATGCCTTGGCCAGGTCAAGTTATGTAGGATGATAGTGTTATCATGCATGCCCTTGTTGACCATCTTGAGGACATTGACCAGATGTAACAGACATGATGTAGCCTGAACAAATAAAACATTGGTTTGGTACGCCGTCTGGATATTACTCAGGATATTATCCATGATGATGCGTTGGTCTACCTCACAGATGAGGAGAGGCAGGATGGGTCTTTAACTCCATGCATCAGGTGAAGGTCACCCCCAGTAAGAAGGATGCATGTTGATGTACACCTTTCTATAGGACCATAGGCTGTCTGGAGGCTGTATTGAAGTATGGATCCAACTGTGTGTATGGTAGGTCATGTTTTTAGTCATACTATAAGCAACCTGTGATGTTGTCAGGGCCCATTGATTCAGCATTATTAGTTATATAGAGTGCACATATGAACTGCCCTCCTTAGAATAAAGACAGAGTAATGTTTGCACTGATACTTTGGCTAATGGCCAGTGTCAACAGGGTGGTGACATGTGAGACAAACTGTCATCTAATGGATTGTCTACTTCCTCCAGTTGGGTATGTCTGTTGGCATCCACATATGTAGCTGTGCTTAGTTGTGTATTCCTCTGAACATCTCATATTTACTGGAACAAATGATTTGTGAAAAGACCTCCAAATACAATCTTGGTTGTTCATCCGATTCCACACACTGGTAGTCAGATAGTGAAACAATACTAATTTCATGAACTTTAATCGTACTTTGACTTAGGAATGGGGCCCATTCTTGTCATGGTATTAGAAACCAAAAAGACTTGGAGAAATTAAAAATGGTAGTATGCACACAGTCCTACAACTGTACCAACGTCATGTACTTTCATCAATTGCACAACCTATGCCTATATGTCTTTAATGGGCAAGCTGTGTTTGAACGGCCTGATGCCATATCAGGACACATTACAGATCAGTTGTTTGTGGCTCATGCAGAACATTTTCTGACACAAATGTTAACAGTCACACAATGGTGCTGCTGACCACCTCAGTAATCCTTGGGAATAGCAACAGAACTGCACAGACAAAGAATTCCACAAAGTTGCAATTGAATCCAAACATGTTATACATTGGTTGTGCATATCACAGCATAACAACCTGAATATGAAACAAGACTTATGTGACCATGGCTAACACAGGGGGTCCTCCCAAAGCACCTTTAAGCTTCTGGAATACCTACTCACATGCTGAGGTCTACACTAACTTATCTGGCCTGTTTTTCCATGTCAGGTCTGTGAGGGGAGCAGCTATTGTACTGTAACTAGGAACAAACTTTCTATAGTACCCCTCTGTCCCTAAGAATGCACTCACCTGTGTTTTGGTAACAGGGGCAGGCCATGCCTGAATGGCTTCTACTTTGACAGGTTCTGGCCTGATCTTACCCCTCCCCGCTCTATGTCCCAGGTAGGAGACCTCTGCCATACCCACCTGGCACCTACTTGGCTAAATGGTCAACCCTGCCATTTGCAGTCTGCCCAGCACCTCCCTGACATGCTGAAGATGCTCTTGCCAGTAATGGGTGTAGATGACAATATCATCCAGGTAAGTAAGGGCATAATCTCCTGCTCCTGCCAGGATACTGTCTACCAGTCTCTGGGAAGTTGCTGGGGCATTTCTCATCCCAAAGCACATCTTTGTGAACTCATACAAGCTGAAAGGAGTCACAAAGGCTGAACTCTGTCTAGCATTGGGATTCAAGGGTACCTCCCAGTAGCCCTTGGTCAGATCAGTAGTGGTCAGATCCTTACCCCCACCCAGTTTCTCTAAGGCTTCATCTGTCCTAGGCATGGGGTAAGCATCTGACTCTGTGTGACTATTTAGACTTCTGTAGTCCACACAGAACCTGTTGCTACCATCCTTCTTTTGTACCAGCACCACTGGGCAGCCCCATGGACTGCTGGACTCCTGAATTGCTCCCGAATCCAAAATCTCCTGTATCTCCTCTCTCAGAGTTTGTCTGACTCACTCAGGCACCCTGTAAGGGCCCTGTTTGATAGGTCTTTTGGGGCCTGTAGCCACATGGTGCTGCACCAGGTGGGTGCCCCTGGTTTTCCAGTGAACATGTCCCTAAACTCCTGTAACACTGCTTGGATTTTTAGAACCTGAGCAGGGGAAAGCCACTGGGACATAGCTACCCCTTCCACTGAGATGTCAGTTTGAGCCTTACTGAGGAAATCAGTCACCAGATCTCCCTCAGGCTCCTCCTACCATCCACTGCAAATAGCACAAGGGCCTCCCTATCATGGTAAGGCTTCATCATGTTAACATGGTACAATTTGTGCTTCTGACTCCTGCCTAGCAGGTTTACCATGTAGTTAACATCACTGACCTTCCTTATCACTTTGAAGAGTCCCAGCACTACACTCCCATTCATCATTAATCAAATCTAAGGGCCCCCTCATCCTATACCCATACAGCAACTCAAAGGGTGAAAAACTATGGATTCCTGAGGACTCCTCCCTGTATGCAAGCAATAGATGGGGCAAATATTTGTCCCACTCTGTCTTAAACTGGTCTGCAAATGCTTTTAGCACAGTCTTTAGCATAGAGTTTAACCTCTCCACAATACCATTCATCTGGGGATGGTAGGGGGTGGTTTTTGGGTGCTTCATCCCACAGTACTTCCACAGACAAGCCAGCAGGTCTGACATGAAATTGGCACCTCTGTCAGTCAGTATTTCTTTTGGGAAACCTACCCTGCTGAAAATCTCTAACAAAACATTTGCCACCTTTTCTGCCCCAATGGAGGACAGAGCCACTGCCTCAGTCTATCTAGTATCATAATCTACTTCCACTAGGCTATACTGTTTCCCTGTAGAACATGGGGTACTTAGAGGCCACAAAATATCCATAGCTAACCTCTGAATTGGCTCCTCAGTTACAGGCAAAGGCATCAAAGGAGCGTTGACCTTGTCTCCTGCCTTGCCTACTTTTTGGCACTGCTCACAGGTCCTCAAGAACCCTGTTACATCCCTGGCAATCCCAGGCCAATAAAAGTTCTGCATAATACATCTCTTGGTATACTTTATGCCTACATGATCTGCAAAAGGAAAGGTATGGGCTATGGCTAGACATGCCAGACAGTAGGCTCTGGCCACTACCAACTGCTGTATTACCTCACCGTCTAGCCCTCCCTCAGGGGTCCACTCTCTATACAGTAACCATTTGTTCCAGTATAGACTCCCCTTTTCCTTGAGAATCAGGCACCTCCTTAGCTACCTCTCTTAAGCCTTGTAATATAGGGTCTGAGAACTGACCCTGTCTCAACTCTTTCTTTGTGACTTTTCCCAGCTCCCCTTCCACAGGAAGTCTGGTATCTTCATGACAGTGGTGCCTTACTCTCAACCTGGGTACTACCACTTCCCTCTGCCCTTGCTATCACCTTGTCCAAGGGAACATCAGTACCTACCAGCTGCTGTGACTCATCTTCAGGCTCACTGCTACAGAGTAGCTCCCTCACTGAATTAGCCCCATCACCAGCCCTGGCTTCAGAGGGGCAGTCTGTCTAGGTCTCCCCTAGGCTACCAGACCCACATGCCTGTCTCAAAGCCTATGTGTCACTGCATCCACACAAGTTACTGCATTATCAAAATCATTCCCTATCAAGACATCTGCAGGGATATCCTCAAACACACTTGCTTGCTTGTTTCCTTTTCCACCCTCCCAGTCAGAGTGAATCCTGGCCAAAGGCATTTGGAATGGGATCCCTCCTAAATCTCTGCATGGGATTCCTCCTAAACCTTGCTTGTGATATAAATATGACCTGCTGGAGAGATAGGTATGTATCCCAGAGGCTATCCCATTAATGGAACAGGCTCCCCATCCATGTGAAGCATAGTTCCTCCCTAACCCAATTCAAGTGCAACTTGGACAATTGGATTAGAAACCAGAAACGCATCCCTAGTTTGGCACCTATGGCTCTAATGGACACAGTTAACCTGTAAATGGTTCATTTCCCCGGCCCATGCTCACACGTATCAAGGGTATCAGAACTTGTCAGAGATTTGGGATGCATGACTAGGCTTAAAAAGGCCCTTGTGGCCATTAGCCTAGTAAACACCTATGAACCCTTGAACCTACGGAGTGGACTGCCCAAGCAAGTACCGCTCCTCTTTAACTGCTGCAGGCTACCCAATGGTAATATCAGAGGTTGTGTCTCTCTCTTGGCAGTAGACTGTTTTCCATCCACCAAAATAGGACACAAACTCTGGTGATAATTTGGTACCCCCCTATTGTCTCCAGACAACTTACCACTGGCATTCTATTATTCTCACATGGTGTCTCCCCAACCATTTTCCCCACCTTGCCTCCATGGACATCTGTTTGTACATGGCCCCACTGGTTACATTTAAAACATCTGAACCTAGGCTCTGGGCTGTCTACCCTTAGTAATGGCTTCCCCTCTTACTGGTGAACTTTGTTGAGGTGGTTTAGGCTGCCCCTCATAGGTTCCCTTATATCCATGTGCAGTATCCCCTTCCTATGCAGTGATGCCCTACTTGCTAAGTAGAGATCCCATTTTTCCCCAGTTCATCCCCAGAGTTGTATTCCCTGCCTGCCAACAAGATTCTCATGTCCTCAGGCAAATTGCTAAGGGCTTGTTCCCTCACCAAAAGTTCTGCCAGCCCTTGAAAAGTGGTGACCTGACACCTAGTCACCCACCTATGAAAATAAGTGCTTAGTTCAACAATATAATTACATGTGCATTCATCTGCCTTGTGTCTATACTCACAAGACTTTTTTTCTGTAAGCCTCAGCTGTTAACTGAAAACATGATAATAAATACTGGTTAACTTTATCGGACAGTGGCACAATGCCAGGGTAATCCTATGGGCCAGGCTTGTAAAGGCTCCAGGGCCTATGAACTGATGAACCTATGAAATAAAGAAAAACAATATCTAACCCAAGCCTCACTATATTTTCTTGCCTGAATTTAGAAGAATTACTATTCCCTCCTTACTTAATAGAGCAAGGAAGATGATATGGTGAATGGTCCTTCTTATTGTCAGGCCCAAGACAGAATACTCAATACTGAGAGATTTCATAGGTTCATAGGTAGGTACTAGGCTATCGGCCCAAGGGCCTATGTAAGCCTAGCCAGCAAGGTTCCCTGGCTTATGCCACCCAAGAAAGTTATTTTCCTGTGCCACTGTCGAGCAGAGACACAGAAGTGATCCCGGGGTGTATTTCCTAGCTCCCATCTACTCATCAAGATTTTTCTTGAAGAGTGCTAATAAAGAACTTTGCTTGACATAAATGGGTAGCCTGTTCCAGAGTATGGGAAGTCTCTGGGACAGGAATCTATCCCTCCAGCATGTCCTGTTTATTGTGGTGACAAGGTTTAGGTCCCTTTCTCTTTGTAATAAATTTCCAAGATGGCTGGTAGAATGACCTCATCTGGTCACCTGACTCTGGGTTCCCACACTATTCCCCTTTGAAGCTTGAGACAGGATGTTAGCATAGATGTGATAATATACATATCTAATGTTTTGCTAATGTTTCTGGCAGTGCCTGGTGCTTCCCCTCTCTTTACTGAGCTAATGAACAAAGGCTTCTTCCAGACATGCTGTCTCTGGTCCGATTCAGAGCTATGAGATAAGCACTTCCATGGCCCAACAGGTGCAATTAACAGTATTTTTCTTAAAGTAAGAAACAAACTAGCTATTTATCTCCTTCTCTTCCAGCATCCTTTGCTAACATATATACACACAGTCTCACATTTATAGTCCTTCCCTGTCCATCAGGGCCCACTGCTGATACATTTTTTAACACTATCAACTTTACAAACACATTTTGATTTTCAAATGCCATACAGTTTGAATAGATTTGTAACATAAGCATCTGTACAAATGAGTTTGGTATTCAAATGCCTCACAGCTGTAATACATTTGTAACATAAGCATTTGTGCAAATCAGACTGATATTTAAATGCCATGCAGTTCTAATACATTTGCAACACAAGCATCTTGTATAAATCAGATTGATATTCAAAGGACATTTTCTTTACAGAACTCCAGCTGGCTATGCTGGGAGTAGCCCATATCATCACACCATCATCATTATATGATCTGGTTGACATATCCTGTTATGAGAGTGGTGTGCAAAGTGTAGCTGTAATATGTCCTGTTGTGTTTCTAATGTGCAGGTTTGCTTTAAGAGATAGCTTTACAAACTATATGCAAACTGTCAGGAATGCATGTAGCAGAAACGAGACATTTTCTGATTTTTCCCAGTATGTTGTGTACATTACACACTTAAATTGTCACATACAGACACACACATTTTTTGTGATCATATTTATGAGTGATTGCTGTCCACATTAGTATAAGTATTAGATAATCTGAATGTGTATTGTTAGTATAAAGATGTACATGGTGTGTAACAGAGCATTTTTGGTATTTATTTCTGTAGTGTAGTTGATATTTGAGAACTAGTACTAAGATACCAAGTTTCAAGTGCATGGGCGAAGTTAACACATGACTACCGTGTAAATATGTGTTCAGTCATTAAAAAGTGCCTCCCCTTTGGTTGTGTTTTTAGACAACAGACTTTAATGGGATGAAGATTATCTATGCAGTGATCATAAGTATTGCATGATAATAAGCACTTTCCATAGTGCACCTCTGAGAAGTTGGTATGGATGATCAATGGCTAAGTGTTTGCGCATGCGAGATACATATTTATGGACTAATAAAAAACAAAAAACTACTGGTCTTAAAACTTCATTGATGATCTCATTAACAATAGTTTCCAAAAATCTTGAAATCCAGGTAGTGTTCCAAAACAACAAGCCTTTATTTGTCACAGACAAGCGATCCTCAATAAAAAATATCTGAAATATTTTAACAATGTTGAACATATCAGCTTTTATATGCTTAAAAGTAAGTGTGGAAGATGTATGTATTTAATTTTAAGCCAGCCTATTCAAGGTAAACAGTATAAACAGGGTCATAAAAGTGCATTTTAGAACAAGTACCCACCCTCACACACTACTACTGATGAGATCAAACTAAATCCTAGTTAAGGAAAGCACTACCTATTTGCAACCCACATTCCAAAATCAGGTATTATGAAAAGCATAAAATACACATAAAAATACTTTTAACTAAAATCACTTTCTGCTACCTAATGTAATAAAGCCTTCGTCGGGTCTCTGACAAGAACTAAAATCAAGAAAAACACATACTATCTAACCATAAACATAATTTAACTAGAACACTATAAATATAAAAATACATCTGTCTAATAATATCATCTAGTAAATATATTTCCATGTGTATTAGTGTGCAAAAAAAAACTAAGTAATTAACAGTTCAGAAAAAAATGTCAGTACTTTGCCAAAAAAAAAAAAAAACCTGCCATGACAGTATGGTTGCCACCCATCCCGTTGTCAGCGGGACATTCATGGATTGAGCTTTCTCATCCCGCTTCCCGCATTCACCAACAGTGGGACTTTAAAAGTCCCATTTTCCTCTTTGTGCTCGCGAAATTGCCATTGCCGTGGAAAAGCCGAAAATACTTCAGTTTTTTCCACGGCAATGCGGCTACGTCACCAACCCGGACCTGCAGTTAGAGGGATTCCCTGCTAGGTCCGGGAGGTGTAATTTAAACTGTAATTGGCTAAAGGGATTGGAGGGGTGGGGATTTATCTAGAAGACCCCAATAAAGGTCGCAGCTGTAGAGCAGTTTGTTTTAGTGCTCTACAGCTGCGAAGGGAATTAGGGACAAAGATCTGACAATTCTGCCAGCCAGCCAAGAAGCCAGCCAGCCAGCAAAGAAGCCAGCCATCCAGCCAGCAAAGAAGCCAGCCATCCAGCCAGCAAAGAAGTCAGCCTGCAAGGGAGCCTGCTAGCCAGCAAGGGAGCATGCCAGCCAGCCAACTAGCCATTCCAGCAGGAAGGAAGCAAGCTAGCCCAGCAAAACTGTGGTACTGGTAAGTACATAACATAGTATTTTGTGGCTTTAGTTATTTAAAATGGGAATATTGTGCTTTATTTAAGTTTTTAATGTTTAGAGGTAGATGGGGATGTAGTATGCAGTATTTACATCTATGCAGTGGTTATTTCCAGATTTTTCAGTAGTAGTTTAAAATGGGAATATATTGTGGTTTAATTTTTTATTGCTTAGAGGTAGATAGGGGTGCAGTACGCATATTTAAATCTGTGCAGTGGTTATTTTGAGATTTTTGAGTAGTAGTTTTTAAAGGTATAAAACCTGTATGTATATGTAATTGTTATTGTTCTTGGGGGTATGATTTGGAATCATTCCTTTTAAAAGGCTGAACTGTGTGTATAGAAGTTGTTTATTTCTGGTGGGGGGAAGTGAAATATAAATTTAGTGTGATGTATTTCTACTGTCATAGCTTTTTCTGGGTATTTTCTGTTTTTAGATAGAAAATGTTTGAGCATAGTTTGTACTTTTTTGTGTGGAAATGTGTGCAATTTAATGCTGTTTTCAGGAAGTTAGGATATACTGTTTGGATATTTTTTTCCTGTTAGTTCTTGCAAGTCAATGTGTATGTGGTACAGTCTACCTTTTGAGGGGGAATGTTAACAGTTAATGTAGTGTATTTATTATTTTAGTAGGTACATGTTCCCAACTAGCTGAAGCTGTTTCACGATTGTTTGCATTTATACTTGTAAATGTGTGCAACTAATTTTTTATGCATTCTTAATAAGGTTAAAATGTCCTGCTTTGCTTATAATGTGAATATGGGTGTGCTGCTTTTACTTGGGCCTGTTTATTGCATCACTGTGCTGGGTAAATTACTCTTAATTGCTATGTTTTGAGGTAAAAGGAGCCCATGGAGTCTGCTGTACATTGTAGTTTATTTTACTTCTCTTGCAAAAAGTATTTTTAAAAGTTAAAATGTTTACAGACTTTTTTCCTGTTTATTTTTTTTTTTGCGGATGCATGCTCAGAAGTTAATGCAGTGTATTTGAGATTGTGCTAAACCATGTAGTTGTTTCAGGGTAGTTTGCTTTTATAAGTAGCAAAGTTTGTATTTTGTGTTTTAGTGCTGTCTTCAATAAACTTACAATGTACTGTTTTCATTATAATCTTATTATGACCATTGCTGCTGTTCATTAATAGATCATTACGCTGTGTAAATTAGTGCCATACATTTCTTTTAACTGCTGTGGTCAAAAGCTAAATCAGGTCTATGGTATCCACTGTGCATTCTCATTCATTTTAGTGTTTTTTTGGTTCAGTGAATGTGGTTAACTTTTTTTTCTTGAGGGGTGGGGTGAGGTGGGCATGTTCGGTGGTAAAAATAATGCATTTCATTTTCTACAAGCTGTGTTGGTTAGTTTTCAATGACCAAAATGCCCCCTACCTTAGCTGATTTACTATTTGACCTTTTTCAAACTATTTGTAATAACTCTTTTCTGCTCCATTCCTCAGTTCTTTCGCATGCCAATGTTTTTTGAGCCAGTTCTTTTGAGTGCCAATGTTTTTCAAGCCAGTTTTTTTCAAGGGCCACTGTTTTTCAAGCCATTTTTTTGTGCCACTGTTAAGCCATTTTTTTTGCATGCCAATGTTTTTTAAGCCAGTTCTTTCAAGTGCCAATGTTTTTCAAGACAGTTCTTTCAAATGCCAATGTTTTTCAAGCCAGTTCTTTTGCATGCCAATGTTTTTTAAGCCAGTTCTTTTGTGTGCCAATGTTTTTCGAGCCAGTTCTTTTGTGTGCCAATGTTTTTGAGCCAGTTCTTTTGCGTGCCACTGTTTTTTGAGCCAGTTCTTTTACATGCCACTGTTTTTTGAGCCAGTTCTTTCGTGTGACAATGTTTTTTGAGCCAGTTCATTTGTGCTGTGCAGCAGTATGTTAGTGCACCCTACTAACACAGTTTTGGTAAATATGTTGCATATCAGGTAAGTACAGATTCAAGCATGAAGAGAGCAGCAGCTTCATCACAGTCAACCAGCAGCAAGAGAATGTGCAAGTGGCAGGATGTTTGGAAAACAGAATTCGACTGGATCGAGAGATGCAGTGATGTTAAAGCGTTCTGCAGGTACTGCAAGAGAGTATTTCTAGTGACCCACAGTGGAAGAAACGATGTTGCACGACATGAGGCAACTGAACAACATAAGACTGCTATTCTTCAAGCTAAATCCACTCACCTGATGACAAAGTGGGCAAGGAACGCAAACCTTGAGGGACCAGAACTTAGGATCATTGCAGCAGAAGCCTCTGAGGTGTTCCATGCTGTTAAGCACAATATTTCCTATAACAGCTTGGACTGTGCAGTAAAGTTGGCCAGCCAGTTGTACAGTGACTCGGATCCTGCAAAGAAACTATCTTGCAGAAGAACCAAGGCTGAAGCCATAGTTGAAAATGTTTTGGGACCGCACTCATTGGAATGCCTCCTGCATGACCTTCAAAAACCAGGCACTTCATTTGCAATTTAATCAGATGCTTCCAACAACATTATTTCCACTTGTTGTGAGGTATTTTTCTAAAGAAGAAGGGGTGGTGAATGGCCTTTTGGACTTCTATGAAGACCCTGATGAATCTGCACAGGCTATTTCACAGCAAATTTCCAACATTATGGAAAGGCACTCCTTGCCCTGGAACAGCATTTTAGCTTATGGGGCTGATAATGCCAGTGTGAACTATGGGAAGAAGTCTGGTGTGTGTACCAGATTAAAATAAAAGTGCCTATCACTCCAGAAGGCTAACTGTGTTGCCCACATCATTCACAATGCAGCCAAAAAAGATGCAGCACAACTACCGTACGACGTGAAAGTATTTGTAATGAGACTTTTCAGCCACTTCTCAGGTTCTGCCACAAGGACCAGAGACTTGAAAGACTTCTTTGAGTTTTGTGGCATGAAAGTTGAGAGTCTGTTAAGACATGTGCCAACAAGGTGGCTGTCACTACTCCCAGGCATTGAAAGAGTAGTGAAAAATCTCCCAGTGCTCCAGTCCTATTTCCTCTCCCAGGGTGAAGAGGAGACCCCCTGGCAGATATGTCAGTACTTTTCAGCTAATGAACATGGTGAGAATGAATTGCCTACACTGCCCCAGTACTATTTGCAATTTCTCTGTGCTGTTCTTGTTGATTTTAATGAACATATAAGTACATTAGAAAAATCAGCACTTACTGCCATGGAAACCTTTTGTGTTATGGTCTCTCTGAAGCAAAAACTGTAGGCAAGAGCCGAAGGTGCTTTCTTTGGAGGGAAACTTAAGGCACTTATGAGCACATTAGATAGCACTTCTGCTAACAAACTGAAAAGAGACTTCATTGTGTTGTTGGAGACAGCAGTGAAATACCTGGAACAGTGGTTTGATTATACTGAAAGCAACTACTTGTTTACACTATCTAAATTATCTCTAAATGAGCCCTTTGCTTTCAGTGACTTACTTAAATGTGACCACTGCCCTGAGTCTGCATGATGTAGATGAAGATTATCTTTTTAGGGACTACTTGGCAATTTGGCCCTTTCTGGAACAGTTATGTAACACAAGCTTGACCCCAGGAGAGAAGTGGCTGAAGCTGTTCAAAGAAGGGCCTGAACTGACTACACTATATCCGGTAATTGCTAGGGTTTTATCTATACCGACCTCAAACGCATTTGCAGAAAGAGTTTTTTCTTTGGTGAAAGGTAAATGGACAGATGTGCGAAACCAATGTAATGTGGACTTGTTAAAAGCTGAACTAATGAGGACTGTAAATTACCGGATGAAATGTTGTGAATTTTATTCAATTATTATTTTAAATCGGGCCCTTCTTCAAGCCATAAAATCAAATTCAAAATACACTTTTAAAAAAAGTGATTTAGTGTACTAGTGTGCAGTATAAAGTACTAGGGTGTGCAGTTTGTAATTTTGTGTTCTTTGTTTAGCATTAATTTGCTAGTGTGCAGTATGTAGTATTAGGGTACAGTATGTAGTTTTGTGTTTTTTCTTTGCTTTAGCTTTAATTGATGATAAAAAGTCTTAATTTTATACTTGGCTTGTATGATGTATGTAGTTTTTTTAAGTTTTCTTTCTGAATAGTCATGGTTGGTTTATGAATTTTTTTAACTTTTTAAATAAACAAGTGTCTGTTTAATGAGTAGTGTGTTTTTTATTCCTTTAAAGTTTATTTACTGTTACAACTGAGTAACATGTGTTTTAGCAGTAATAGTTCACTTCATTTAAATGGTTTGAGTTTTCAGTATGCTGTAATGTCACAATGTTGTATCCTTAACTGTAATACTGCATCTCCTTTAACACCTCTGGTGATGTCGTGGTGGGGGTGTGGCCAGTGTCATATTGACCACACCCCTTATCATATTGGCCACACCCCCATGTCCCACTTTGGCTTTGTTAAAAGGTGGCAACCCTACATGACAGTGCTCATGTTTATAGCCCCAAAACATGTTTATTCAATGAAAACTAGTAGAAAAAAACATTAAAAATTTAGAAAACAGTGGATGACGTAAACTAGTAATGTATAAAAGCATGCAGGTGTGTGCATGAATGTGCATGAGCATCCACCAGTATGGTAAATGGGGAATTATACCACTACTGCATGGTAACAGTGGCATGAAAAAGTGTGTGTTTTGAATTTACTGCTTAAATCTCTGGTGTGATGCAATAAATCTATTCAAAGCAGAACTGAGATTAAAGTAACTAAACATATATACATTTATACACATTATAGAGATCATTTTTATTATTAGTTAGTATATTTTAGTACTAAAAATATTTCCTCAAAAAATTCCCTAAAAAAAACTTTACGGATTGTGTAGCAGCTTATGTAAATTCAATACACTCTTAACAGAGAAATAATAGTAAAGTGGTTTTCTGAATGCATTTAATTTCAACTGCCAGAATAATTCTTTTTTCTCCAAAACACCACTGATGTCCCCTTCAAGCTCATCGATCTCCACACAGTCCAGAATGCTAGATTTAAAACCAGAATGTCTGGGGTGTTCTAATAAGTGTTTGGATAAGGCATTCCTCTGGCATTTACATCTAATGTCAGAAAGACGACCGGAAATCCTCCTTTTCAGTTTATTCATAGTCTTACCCACATAAAATGCAGGGCAGTCATTACACATGGCCCTATATACAACTTTCTGGTATTACAGTTACCACCATGTTTTTATCATGTTCATCATCATGCTTTTAAGATACGGGCACTCAAATGAGTCACACTCCATCAAGTACTCACAGAAAGTGTAGTTAGGCAGCCCACAGATTTTAGTGCTCATGTCAGCCTCTTTTCTTGAACTCCTGTTTAGGATACACCACCTCGCTCCCCCCTACTGGGCTGCCTACGCGGTAGTGCTGCTGCTTCACTCACCCCCTTGTACTCCACTCTTGAAGATCCTGCTCTACCTCCCGAACATACGGACTACCTCCTGCAAAAGCTCAGTCGGCTTACCTGGACTTTCTCTACCCAATAGTCTGGGCTTACCTGAAACAGAACCTCTGTGTGGAACCCCTAAACTGTTTTTCAGTAAATTACTCCACTCTTAAACGTCCTGCTCTACCTCCAGAACATACGGACTACTTCTTGCAAAAGCTCAGTCGGCTTACCTGGACTTTCTCTACCCAATAGTCAGGGCTTACCTGAAACAGAACCTCTGTGTGGAACCCCTAAACTGTTTTTCAGTAAATTACTCCACTCTTGAAGGTCCTGCTCTACCTCCCGAACATACAGACTGCCTACTGCAAAAGCTCTGTCGGCTTACCTGGACTTTCTCTACCCAATAGTTTGGGCTTGAACCTCTGTGTGGAACCCCTAAACTGTTTTTCAGTAAATTACTCCACTCTTGAAGGTCCTGCTCTACCTCCCGAACATACGTACTACCTCCTGCAAAAGCTCAGTCAGCTTACCTGGACTTTCTCTACCCAATAGTCTGGGCTTACCTGAAACAGAACCTCTGTGTGGAACCCCTAAACTGTTTTTCAGTAAATGTATGTAGCCTTATACCTAACTCAAAATATCTAGACTTCAATATCTTGTAAACTGGTCCCTCAGTGTGTGCGACTCAGCAGCATAACGCAGACCACAGCAGCTCCCCTCTCACTGGTACTTAGTGACCTCCGTCCTCCTATCCTTTTCTGTACCCCTTTGAAGACTTACCATTTATCTCCATTTACTGTCTATTTTCCTTCACCTTAGAGTCTTGTCCTTTTGCTCTATCTTACTCCCCATCCCCTCTGCCTGTCATTTCTCCTTTCTCCACTAGGTGTCAGCACCATTTCGCCTTTTGTCTACTCCTACTCTATTACTTTTATTTACAACTTTTCCTCTAAATTCTTCAGAAGCCAAACCTCCCCTAACTCTACTCCACCTTCCCTACCTTATATTTTTCGAGTGCTGCTCAAACTCTACTTATTTTCCACCCAGTCTTACTGTACTTCTACCTACTTACCTCTGCTCCAACCTGCAGTGGCTGATACTTTTTTAGCTGGACTCTTCTGCCCTGTTGCTCCACTCTTCCTTGAACCTTCCCTTCTCATCCCTCCACCCTAGCAAACTCCCAGCATGCCACTTCTACCTCATTTATCCCCTCCCCCTCTGATTCCCACCTCTCCAGAGTTTACTTCTAGATGCCACTAACTTTTTGGCGCCTCTTTTCTTGAACTCCTAGTTAGGATACACCACCTCGCTCCCCCCCTACTGGGATGCCTACGTGGTAGTGCTGCTGCTTCACTCACCCCCTTGGTATGTTTTATTTTGTGTGGAAAGAAACTGTTACTTTTCTGCTCTGTTGTTTGTAAAGTTTTGGGTTTTATCTGCCAGTCTGCCTAATGCCTGTTAAATGTGATTATTTCAACAAACACTTTGATATTTAGACACATTCCGAACATTGCTAATTAAATGTGTTTATTTTGTACAAATACTCTGATATTATAGAAAAGTATTTTTATTAGTTTTCCAACTACTTTTTGCCTAATGCCTATCCAAATGCGTTTTAATCTGCACACATGCTCTGGTTTTTGAAACAGTCCGTAAATTGCTTTAACTACAATTGCTTGCACTACCAAAAAAGGAGGAGGGGTAGCAATTCTCTACAAAACAAAATTCCATCTTAGTAATCTAAATCTGACATTTACCATAGATAACAAAGCCAAAGTAATCAGCTCCAAACTTCAAGTCAATACTACTAAAGCCATAAATATCATTTGTGTATATCTCACTCCAGAAAATAATATTAACACTCTTGAATGTATCCTAAATTCACTCTCCACCAACCTCCCTCAAGAAACATTAGTCCTCGGTGACTTTAACATTGATTGGTATACCTGTAACAATACAAATCCCACCTCCCATATAAACCTTTATGGCTTCATACAACTCATTAATAGTCCTACTAGAACTAACAAAACCAACAATAATGAAACCACCTTAGACTGGATCCTCACTAATACTCCCCAACTGAACTGCCAATCAGGTACCCTACCAGAAGACCTAAGTGACCACTCACTAACATATATCATTAGACATAAAACCAACCTAATTTTACCTACTACCTACAGAACACTACGCTCCAAAAAGCAATTTAACACTGAACATTTTCTAACTGACTTAGGACTATGTAACTGGTCCCCACTAAAATATCTCCCACTGAACGAAGCAGTAGATTACTTCAGTTCCACTTTCTTGTCTATCCTTGATCACCATGCCCCAAGTCGTACTATTAGAACCAAAGCTAAACAGCTCCCTGGCTGACCAACAATACTAGGCAAAAAATTATTCTCAGAAACAAATCTTGGGCAAAATGGCGTACCACAAAAAAAATAAACAGACCACCAATACTTCAAAGAGCTTAGGAACAGTACGAAAAAAGCCATCCTGACAGACAAAAAGAACTAGTACCTCCAATTACAACGAACCTCCAAAAATGAACCTAAAAAATTCTGGGCCAGTATTAATAATCTTTTATCCCCCGGTCAGTCTATCACACCAAACCCTCAGGATTCTAACCCTGACAATCCCACACAAATAGCCAATGACTTTAATTCTTTCTTCACTAATACCATCCAAACTCTAGCTAGTCACCTATCCCCTGACACCTCTAAACTACTCTTACCTGCTGGAAATACTCCTCCTTCTCTTCACTTACAACCTGTATCTACTACCTTTGTCTCATCACTGCTCTAAAAACTAAAACCTACCACCCCCTCAGCAGACAAACTTCCTGCAGAATTCTTGCAAATTGGAGCCAAAGCCATTGCGTACCCCATTTCTATTCTGATAAATAGATCTATTAATGAAGGAATTTTCCCTTCTATCTGGAAGATATTTCACATTATCCCACTACACAAAGGGGGGAACTGTAATGACTTCTCAAACTATCACCCCATAGCACTTCTATCACCTCTAGCTAAAATCATGGAAAAATGTATCCACAAACAACTTCTTAACCACCTTCTCCAAAACAATCTACTTGCTAACTGCCAGCATGGATTCAGACCTTCCCACAGTACTACCACTGCTTTATTCTCCTTTACCAATCCCATCAACTACAACCGCAACAATAATTATCTATCATCTTCAGTCTTCATTGACTTATCTAAAGCTTTCGACATGGTTAATCATAAACTTCTCCAGCACATACTAAAATCTCTCTCACTTGATACCCCTTCTTTAACTTGGTTTACATCTTACCTTGAAAACCGACAGCAGGCAGTACTCTGGAAAAATTCACTATCTAATCTTCTTCCTATCTCTTTAGGTGTACCTCAAGGCTCTATCCTAGGCCCCCTTTTATTTTCGATCTTTATTAATGACCTCCAATCAGCCATCCCTAACACCACCTGCATACAATATGCAGATAATTCTACTATAATATGCAGTGCCACCTCTCAAAATGAACTCCAGACTCTTACCCAAAAAGCCTTTTCTACTGTTGAACAACGGTTCTCTGATCGTTGCCTTCTCCTCAACCCCAAGAAAACCAAACCGTTACTGTTCTCACCTACCCATAAATCTACCCCACTTAATTTCACTCTCACATCCACTGATTGCATTCTCATTTCTCCTGACTCAACTACAAAATTACTAGGAATAATTGTTGACAATAATCTAAGCTTTGACTCTCACATCAACAACACAATAAAAGAAGTTAACAAAAAAATTGGATCCCTTTACAGAATTAAACCCTTCCTTACATATGAAACAAGAACCACCTTAGCCAGATCTCACCTTATCTCTACTCTTCTATATGCTTCCCCCATTTATACTAATCTCTCCAAAAGCAACCTTAAGAAACTTACTACATCTTACTATAATATTGCTAGATTCGCAACAGGATCCCAGTTTAGAACTCACCACTGCCTGAACCTAAGACAACTAGGTTGGCTTGAATTTCCCAACAAATTAATACTTCAACAGCTCTTAATAGCTCACAGACTTCTATACCAACCAACTAAAATACCAATACTCTCTAACCTTATTACACCCTACAATAACATGAAACACCTACGCTCCTCAAACAAACTACTGATTTATACTCCCAAATCTAATAACTCTGCAGGGGACTGCCTCTTTGCCAACTTTGTTAGAAAAAATGTGGAACAGACTACCTTCTGATATCACATCTTTGTCCACACTTTCACTTTTTAAAAGACAACTGAAAATGCATCTCAATAATCAATGGCTTTGTCCCTGTACCAACCCAGATTAACTTTCCCTCTTCCTCTCTCTTTTCTTATACCTTAATACCTTCATTCTCTTCTCCCTATACCCTTTATAACTTTCCTTTACATAATATCTATGTAGAGAAATGTTATCTCATATATACTGTACAACCATTGTAAAAAAAAAAAAAAAAAAAAAAAAAAATATTTCTTTGTTTTATGGCATTTTATTGTTTCTATTTTGTTTTGCTCCTATTATAGTTATACATTACATATATTGTCTAACTTTGTTTCTAAATTTTAATCTTGTATTGCCTATTGCTGTATAAACTTGTAATAATCCATTGGAGCTTTTCTCCCCGGGCCTCTACTGAAAATGGACATATATCCAGTTGGACTAGCCCGGTCAACAAATGTAAAATAAATAATAATAAATAAAAAACTAAATGTGTTTATTTGTGCAAATGCTCTGATGCTCCAGATAAGGATTTAACTGCTAGTTTACTAATTATTTATTTAAGTGCATTTCCTTTGAACTGCTTTCTGTGTTAGTATCAAGCTCTACTGGGATAAACAGGTGCCATTTCTTTACCTCCCCTGGCTTTGTACATCGTAGCTGTTTGGGAACTTTGACTTATCCCTTTGTGCTTCGTAGTGACCGTTCTTCTTTAAATTAGTGCCTAAGACATCTACTTATCAGCGACCAGTCTTCTGGTTTGCTATTAGTGCCTAAGGGGTCTGCGAGCTCAGCAAGTGCTGCAGGAACACCTACACTTTCATTTCAACTCTATTTCTGCCTCAGACAATGCTGTTAGTACCTAAGGGGTCTGTGAGTGGAGCGACAACTACTCTGTAGCTGTTTGGGATTCATTTGCTTACCCTCTGTGCTTAGTAGTAATAGTTTTTCCTTTTTTCCTTCAACGTTAATGCCTAACACATTCACTTTATCAACCAACCATACTTCCTGTTTGCAGTTAATTGCCTAAGGGATCTGTGAGCTCTGCGAATGCTGCAGGAGCTCTCACATTTTAATTATTATTGTTATTCCGCCACAGATACCGTCGTTAGTGCCTAAGGGGACTGTGAGCTCTGCGAGCGATGCAGGGGCCTCTAAATTGCTAATTTTAATTTATTTCACCTCAGACACAGACATTTAAGCTGTTAGTGCTTAAGGAGTCTGCGAGCCTAATGCCTAAGGGGTCTGCGAGCTCTGCGATTGCTGCACTAGCCCCTACACTTAGAATCTCCATTGTAATGTCTGCCACACACATGGCTATTAGTGCCTATAGGGTCTGCGAGCGAAGCAGGAGCTTCTAAATTGTAAATTTTACTTCTTATTTAGGGACTAAGGGGTCTGCGAGCTCTGCAAATGCTGCAGGAGCTCCTACACTTTAATTTCTATTGTTACTCTGCCACAAACTTGGCGGTTAGTGTCTAAGGGATCTGCGAGCTTAGCGAGTGAAGCAGAAGCTTCTGAATTTGCATATTTTACTTCTTTTTGCCACAGAGTCAAACACTTAGGCTGTTAGTACCTAAGGGGTCTGCGAGCTCAACGACTGCTGCAGGAGCTTCCACATTTTAATTTTTAGTTTCATTTTTCGCCACTGACTCCAATTCCCACCCATATGGTACTTAGTAAATAATTACACAATACCTTTTCTCCTCACTTAGCCACTAAATTCCATTACCTAGCCTCTTATTAAACAGCTGAATATTACTTAGTTCTCATGGTTTTCACCAACAGCTAGTCCATATGTTACTTAGTTAATTTACACAATACCTATTCTCCTCAGTTAGCTCATATATTACATTACCTAGTCTCTTATTAAATAGCTGTAATCACATAATGCCTAGCCACTATTAAGCCATAAGCCTGACAAGTTGCCAGGGATTTTTTTTCCTCTTTAACTCCCTAAACAAATGTTTGTTCTTCTTTAGTGCATGATATTCCTTGCTTTGATAGTATAAATATATAAATATACCTCACATGTAAAAGTGCCTAGCCATTATCTTGCATATCTGTAGAAGTACAATGTGTTTATAATTTTGCTTCGAACGTATCTGTCTGCCTGACATTGACACTGTATTATTACTACTGCATTTTTTCTGCTGAACTGCATAACTGTTTTTTGACCCTGACTTGTACTGGATAATAGTGGCATACATAAGGGTTTCTTTCCTCTGCTACATTCTCTCCCTGCCTTCTCTTGCTTTCTCCCGCAATAGCTGTACTTCTCTGTCTCTACCTTCCATGTTTCTAACTCTCCTTCAAACATACCCTCTTCTAGATAAATCCTCATTGTCTTCAATATTTCCCTCTAAATTCCTTCTACATCTGCACTAACTCCTACTGTTTACTCCTACATTCCTCCTCTTCCTCTTCTCTCCCTACTACTCACTTTGGCTTCTTCCTCTCTCCCCCTAATACTTACGTTTGCTTGTTTTCCCTCTCTCTTTACAGTACTCCACTCTTGAAGGTCCTCCTGTACCTTCCGAACATATGGACTACCTCCTGCAAAAGCTCAGTCAGCTTACCTGGACTTTCTCTACCCAATAGTCTGGGCTTATCTGAAACAGAAGCTCTGTGTGGAACCCCTAAATTGTTTTTCAGTAAATGTATGTAGTCTTATACCTAACTCAAAATATCTAGACTTCAATATCTTGTAAACTGGTCCCTCAGTGTGTGCAACTCAGCAGCCTACCACAGACCACAACAGCTCCCCTCTCACTGGTACTTAGTGACCTCCGACCTCCTATCCTTTTCTGTAGCCCTTTGAAGACTTACCCTTTATCTCCGTTTACTGTCTATTTTCCTTCACCTTAGAGTCTTGTCCTTTTGCTCTATCTTACTTCCCATCCCCTCTGCCTGTCATTTCTCCTTTCTCCACTAGGTGTCAGCACCATTTCACCTTTTGCCTAATCCTACTCTATTACTTTTATTTACAACTTTTCCTCTAAATACTTCAAAAGCCAAACCTCCCCTAACTCTACTCCACCTTCCCTACCTTATATTTTTTGAGTGCTGCTCAAACTCTACTTATTTTCCACCCAGTCTTACTGTACTTCTACCTACTTACCTCTGCTCCAACCTGCAGTGGCTGATACTTTTTCAGCTGGAGTCTTCTGCCCTGTTGCTCCATCCCGCTCCGTTCACCCTGCGGGCTCACTCCGCTCCCCTACCCTGCCCCCAATTCCCACCCACCCCCAGTGGTCCTACATTTTTTGCCATCCCATACTCCCTCCCTCTCACATCACCCAATCCCCTCACAACAGTACTCCTCCCATTTTTTTTCCCAAAACCACCTCCCCCTCCACCAACCATACCTCATTAAGCAATTCTCCTCCACACCCACCAACCTTACCTAACTCTGTCTAACCTACAAATTCTTTTACACCTCTAATCAAACTACTCTCTAGGATGCTGTATTTTCTTACTACAATCCCTGCCCCTACAATACTCCTTCTCCTCATTCTTCTCCCTCTATATCATACCACCTCTTATACCAACCTTTACCTAAACCCTCCACATCAACCACCACCGCCCTACCCTACACATCATTTCCACAATATCTCTCCTTCTTTAACTCCCTTTCACCCCGCCCTGCTCTCAACATTAAAACTCTTCCAAATCCCCACCAAATACTACAAACTTAAACCCACATCTCCCATCCATTCCTAACCAAACACACTCCTAACAAACTTATTCACCTTCTCTCCTACCTCAGCTTAGCAGGCGACATTCATCCCAACCCTGGACCAAACATTTCACAAACAAATAACCTTAACTCCAACAACAAACCAAAGTATAAATACCTCAAATTCCTCACCATCAACGCCCAAAGCTTAGCTAATAAAATTACCCTCTTTCATGCCTGGCTTAACCATAATTCACCTGACATATTAGCCATCTCAAAAACCTGGTTAAAACCACACATAACTGACACTGAATTTCTTTCCCCGGTTTTCATTCTCTCCGATCTGACCACCTAAATAGAAGAGGTGGTGGTGTAGCACTAATCTACTCCAATCACTTATCCATCACTCCCTTCCCAAATCCTATCCCTTCCTTTAATAATGCTGAACTAGTATCTGGCATTCTAAAATTAAATGACCACAAAAGTATCTGCATCATCTCCCTTTACATTCCTCCTGGTAACAACACCAAAACCTTGGAAGACATCCTCTTTTGGACCTCCTCAAACATTAACTATGAAACCTATATAATGGGAGATGTAAATATTGACTGGCAAAAAATCAGTAACCATACTCCCACCTTATGTATTAATCTCTTCAACTTTACTCAACTTATTAAGTCTACCACCAGGCCAAACAAAACTAACCTCACAGGCTCCATCCTAGACTGGATCCTAGTGTCTCACCCTAACAGAACCACTACATCTGGTGTCACTTCCGACCCACTAGGAGACCACCTCTCTGCCTTCACCCACAGAACCACTTCCTCTTCCTCTTTCTCCCACAAACTCTTACATACGTGCAATTTAACTAACTTTAACCCTTCCACCTTCTCTGACTCCCTCAAAAACACCAACTGGAACCCACTAAAAACCCTACCCCTAGACAAAGTCGTTGATTTCTTCAACTCCAAATTCCTTACTGTCCTAAACTCCCTAGATCCTATACGAACAAAAAGAGTTAAAGCCAAGACTGCTCCTTGGCTAACTAAAGAAACCAAAAAAATCATGCAACAAAGAGATAAATCTTGGAAAAGCTATCTACATCATAAACAACCGGTATTCCTACTTAAATACAAACAACTATGAAACCTAGCCAAAAAACAAGTCATAATAGATAAAAAGTCCTACTACAACCATCTACAAATAAATCATGCAAAAAACCCCAAACAATTCTGGAATTCCATTAACTCTCTCCTTAAGCCTGGTACAACTAACAACCCCTGTCCTGACACTAGCAAATCTGACCAAGAAATTGCCAAACTATTCAATACCTTCTTCACCTCTTCTATTGCTGAGCTAACCAAAACCTTCCCCAACAACACTCCCCCACCCTCCTCTGCCCAAGTTTCCTCTGCCTTGTCTCCTTCAACTCCTATCTTTGAACTTAAACCTGTGTCTACCTTCCTTATAAAAAAAACTTCTCTCCAAACTCAAACCTTGCACCAATGCCCCTGACATCATCCCCTCCTCCTTCTTAAAAACTGCCTCTGACAGTTTTGCACTCCCTATCAGCATCCTAATAAATAGATCACTACTCGAGTCCTATGTACCCAAACTATGGTGCTCTGCTTTTATTCTTCCACTCCATAAAGGTGGCAAAAACTGTAACTTCTCCAACTTCCGCCCCATAGCCATCCTCTCACCCATCTCCAAAATTCTTGAAAAATGCATTCACCTGCAGCTCATGCCATTCCTAACCGAACACCAGCTGCTCTCTCCTACCCAACACGGCTTCCGCCCTGGACATAATGCCAACACAGCACTTCTCTCCTTTTTACACTCTGTCAATTCAGCTCGAGACTCTGGCAACTTAGTTTCATCTGTCCAATTAGACTTATCTAAAGCTTTCGATACCATCTCCCACTCATCAACTAAATCATCTATCAAAGCTCAACATCTCCCCAAATACTCTATCCTGGTTTTCCAGCTACCTTTCAGACAGGTTCCAAGCCGTGAAATGGGGCCAAGCCTCCTCCAGCTTCCTTCCCACCCCCACAGGAGTTCCCCAAGGGTCCATACTTGGCCTTCTGCTATTTAATATCTTCATTAACGATTTCCACAAAGCCATTCCCAATACCAGAATTGTCCAATATGCAGATGACTCAACTTTGATCTGCTATGCCTCCAACCTTACAGATCTCAAGTCTCTCAAACCACCTTCTCAACCACTGAAAAATGGATGCAGCAAAACCATCTCTCACTTAATGCTAACAAAACTAAGATTCTTCTATTTACTCACTCTAAATCCACCCCCACTGAAAAAAACTCATTTAACATTACTAGCCTAAACAACTCCACCATTGACATTGTTCCCTCCGCCAAACTCCTAGGGGTCACCATTGATGAACACATCCAACATAACATCAAGAAAACCCACATAAAACTCGGCTCACTATACAGAAACAATCAATTCCTCTCCCCCTCTACTAGACAGACCTTGGCCACTACATATCTCCTCCCATTTCTTCTATATGGTGCTCCTCTGCTTACTAATCTATCTTCCACCCTAACCTCTAAACTGGAAGTATGCTACAATAAAATCTTCAAATTCGCCACCAAGTCAAATTCCCCCTCTCATCACTGCACCTCCTTACAAACTTTAAATTGGCTTGATCTCCCTAATCAACTAGACTACCTCCAAATTGTCTCTGCCCACAAACTAATATTCCAACCTACCAGCTGCCCCACACTATCCAATATTCTTCAACCATATACACCACCCAGACTCCTTAAATCTTCTCACCAAAACCTTATTTCCATCCACAAACCCAAGTGCCCAGCTGGTCAACTTCTACTCTCCTTTTCTCTAGCGAAAAAATGGAATGCCTTGCCCTCTACTCTGAGGACATGGACAACCTTCACTCCTTCAAAACACAACTCCATTGCTACCTACAAACTCAAAGAAAATGTAACTGCACTCTTCATTCTTTACCTCCCAAGCCCTCATCTTCCTTCTCTCCTGGCTAAACTTCATACCTTACTAATTTCACCCTTCATCCTACATTGTTAATGTAACTAATTTATTTGCTTCCAACCTTATGCTTAATGCCTCTCATCCTCCAGGACAATACTCTTTTAACATCCTAGTTACTTAACTATGAATGACTTCAGTATTGAATGCTTTTACCAACTTTCTGTGGAATTCCACCTATTTTGACTTTAAAACAAAAAAATGTTTCTTTGTATTTTAAGTTTTTGTATATTTTATTTGTATTTTCATTATGATGTAACATTGTACTGTGGAGCTTTTCTCCCCGGGCCTCCACTGAAAATGGGCTCTTGAGCCCAGTGGACCTCCCCGGTCACCAACGGGAATAAATAAATAAATAAATAAATAAATCCTGGTGTTCTTATTTTCCTTTTCCACATAACTACATATGCTTCTGTCCTTTTTATATACAAAATTAGGGTGCTCTTCTAAACCCTTACAAGCTGCTGATTGTCAGTGTGGATGGCCCAGTTCTCCTTAATAATGGCTTTAATTGTATTGAAATCTCAGGTGTACGTTAGAATGTAGCTGTCCTTACTTTTCTCTTCTTTTGGGTTAGGGTGCCCTCATGTTTTAAGACCAGTACTTTCTTTGTTTTTTTTTATTTTTTTCCTCAAGACTCATAGTAGTGAGGTAGGAATTAGACATATTCCTGTGCTTGTTCATTTTTTACATATTTAAGGACTCCTACTTGAACTTGAGAAGTACTTATCCATACTGGCTATGGTAAACACAGCCTGCAGATACTATGCTGTTCATAGCTAGTTCATATCAGAAATGTTCTGTCATAAATTGAATAACCTTAAAAAAGGTATGCATAATGTTTTCCCCATTTACACATAGTTAAATGATGAGAAACATGGGCCGCTGCTTCACTGATAAAATTATAAGAGTTCTATTGGTTTGCTTTTCTTTGCTCAAACATGCGAAGTGGAGAGGCGTGGCAGTCAGCACTTTGGATAGTACAGAGTGTAAGAAACAGAACTGCTACCTGTCTGACTCTGTGGCAGAAAGTGTAAGAGCAGTGAATTTGTGTGTTCAACCCAGGTGGTACAGGGTTTGAATCCAGCTCTATCTAATAATTTTATATATGTTTTCATGATGTAATAAAATAATTACATGTGATAATTATTTGAAATGTGAGAGGGAATGGCTAGAGTGAAGTAGTATATATAAACAAACAGTACTCAGGTGATTCATGTCAATAGTAGACATATGGTGAAGTACTATATATAAACAAACAGTACTCAGGTGATCCATGTCAATAGTACACATATGGAGCTGCATACTGATACAGTCATCAGGCTAAATAAAATAATTATTTAAATTAAAATTTTAATATAAGTGCCTTTATTCTGGTTTAACTGTGCATTTCCTTAGTGCAGCATGTTTAAGCAGTATTGTGCGAGTTAGTCACACCATGCCATAGGATGTGAAAAGCCATTCACCATCGCTTGGCATTTGTGCATGATGCGAAACTCTGCCCAAAGACAGGGAGAAAAAGTGAAAGGATTTGCTGGGGATTTCTTATTTATGCGTGTGGTGAGTGATTCTATTTTTTGACCAGATTAAAGGAATGAAAATGAGGTAGATAGGAAAGTGGTGAAATGGGGGGCAAGCAGGGGGAAGAAAAAAGGGAAAGCAATATAGATATATGTAGGAGGGTGGTAGGAAAGAACCCTAGCTATCCACTTCTTCAGCGGTGTTAAATGATAATATGTATAGAATATTGCCTGAATTTGGACTGTAACCTCAACAAAGATGTGTGACAACAGCACAATCATGTTGTATAGCCAACTGGATAGAATCAAGCGTATCGAAGACATATGTGCAAAGTGGAGAGCTATGTATGGGACAATATTTTTGTTTTGGGACTGGTGCTCATTTATGAGTTCTTATTTCAGCAAGAGAGGAATGTTCGGTAAGGGACCTAGGTATTTCTAGGTTAGTTAAGTAAGGTACGTGAAGAAGCAGATATAGACAAACAGGACAAACAAGACAAGAGACAAGGGCAGTGAGGGACACAACAGATTGGAGGAAACCATGATTGGGAATAGGGAGGGGACATGCCCATCAAATGTGGGGACAGTCAGAATCTAGTCCTCACCCTCAGAATTGTCATCACTGTCCCCTCCTCAGCTTGTTGTTGGAGTGCTTGATGTTTTTATTTCCTCAGCATTCAAGTGAGCATCTTTTCCATTTGGCTGAGGCGAGACCAGTGGTGCTTTCCATGACCTAATGCACCATGACAGACATCTCCTGGCAGGTGACAAAATCCCCACCTTCACCAATACTCTCAGAGGGTACCACTGCACCTGCTGCCAGTGTGATGCTACCTGATAGTACAGGGGCTGGAGAGACATTACTGCCAGGCTGGGTCCCAGATGTGCTGGGCATCTGTGCAACAACCATTGGTGCAGGGACAGGCTGAGCCACACTGGTTGGCCTACCTCCCTGTTCTGTAAATCATTTTGTGAGTTGTCAGAAATTGATTACATCAAAATGTTGTCATCACACATATAAAAATAAACAAGAGAGATAAGCATTGGGGTAAGAGCTAGAAAAAAAAGATAATTAGTACATCATATCAGACATACAATAAATTAGTAGAATATAAATAATTTATTTCTGCATTTACATTTATACTTTTTAATCACTACACAAACTATAACTGATTATTGCTCTATGTAATCCTTATAATATGCATATATTGCACATATGCTTAATTAAATAATACAGATTAATTAAACAGCATGGCATGTATGCTAGTTTTGTTGAAATTATTATGTAAGCTTTTAAAATAATTTTACAATATATTTGTTACCTGTGTGATTGGAACCCACAACATTTGAATGCAGTATTACAATTGACACCTACAGTTGGCATGAGCTACAGACTGAAGCGTGCATGTGTGATTTTACAGTTAAGATATGCATGCTTAATTTGCTACTACTGTATAGAAGAGCAATACTTTAGATAAAATAATACCTATGTTGTGCTGCATACATACCTCTTACTTCCCTAAGTCTTTCTAAATAATCAGCATGGGCTTCCCTGTTCACTGCAATCTCTTGGTCAGCTCTAAAATAAAAAGAAGAGAAAAAGAGAAGTCCATTATGTATACCAGTCTTGCCAATATCCATCTTTCTGTCTAATTTAAATTATCTTTATTTGTATACTTACACAACTGTGGGATGTCAGCAGTCCTAATCTCATCCAGCCACTGGTTGAGTGTATCCTGCTTGCACCTTTTGACGTCATTATAGTGGTGCCTGCATTGCCCTCCAGTGCATGGAATGCTAGTTTCATTGGAGACGGCCTTGGCCAGGCTAATCCAAGCCTTAGATTTGTACTCTTGCAGCAGCTTTTGGATGTGATACTTTACAAGGAGTCCAGTAAAGATTATGGACATCTCCATTTGCACCTTTGAGCCCTGAATTGGGCACTTCCCTTCTTACTCCAGACTTGTCTATTCAGGTTAAACAGCAACCGTTAAGAGTATTTTCCTGCTAATTTGTGTTGTTATGTTTAATGCTAGTCGCAAACCCGAACAACCAGTCTGACTGAGTTTGCATGATGTTAAGCAAACAGTAGCAGTGCCAAAGAGAGAGGAAAGCAGTTTTTGAAATGGGAGTGTTAATCTGACAGTTGGCATTACTTTATTGGATGGCTGCTGCTGTAAGTGTTATTTGATTTAACTTTGCAGACATGTATTGGGGCATATATTTTATGATCTGACACATATTTGTGTGGCTTCACACACTGGTAAAATTAACTTGTTCAGTGTGGGATTCAAACCTATGCAAGATAGACAAAATATAATTCTTCAACATAGGTGATTTTTCTTCCTTGCCACAGAAGAAATACTTGTCAAGCATGCTCATTAATTATATATATGAATGCAAACAACAGAGTGAGGGGTTAACAATGTATGTGTGTGACCTGACAAGGTCCTGGTTTATACATTCATGTGTGTATGAGTATCATTGAAGTCTGAAGTCCATCCAAGGCCAGAAAAGACTATTATAATTATAGAAACATAATTGTCAGTACACCGTCAGTCACACATATAATTCATATGAGCTCCAGTGCTATACATACTTATTTATAATTATATTTACATTGTTTGACGTTTTTTAAATTGAATGGACAAGCATTAAAATATTGGGTGAGTGCTAGATTAGGACCCTGGCTCACCTGTATTAAGCACATTAACTTATACCAATTGTGAAAGAAAAAGTTGAGCTACAAGTGTATTTTGTACAGTTATTACTGTGCAGAGTGCTCATTGCACCTGAGGCCTTGTTTGTCCGACCTGCTTATTAGTTATACATATACATTAAAAAGTTGAGTGCTTAACCATGTATGTGTGTAGCCTGAAAGTTCAGAAAATAAATGTGTAATTGTAGAACCATAATTCCACTGATACCCACAGTTACACATGTAATATATCTCTGATATCCTGTGTATGCTCAATGCACATGCTATAGATAGTTATTTTTAGGTGCAAGTATTTTTCTATTGTTAATTTTTATATAAAGTAGAACATCAGTAAGAAAAGTTTGCTCTTTGCTGGATTAGAGCCCAGGCTCACTTATACCATAGCCCATAACTTACAATTGCTGACAAAGGAGCAACTAGGCAACAGCTATATATTTGAACATTCATTACTATGTATGTGTGATGACCACTGCACAATGCCACTTAGTGTGTTTAAGTGACGGCAAGCCACACATGATACAATATATCCATTTTGAAATTGTTTACTGTCTGCTTCCTGTCTGCAGGTGTTCTGGACCTACAGCTGTTGTGAGAGCTTGCTGACCATCGTGCAATGATGCTTAGCTTGTTTACATGATGGAAAGCACAATAGGTAACAATGTATCTGTTTTGAAATTGACTACTGTCTGCTTCCTATATGCAGGTGTTGCTGACCATCATGCAATGCCACTTAGTGGGTTTGCATGATGAAAAGCAAAAGAAGTAATAATGTATCCTTTCTGAAATTGACAATGTTTGTTTCTTGTCTGGGCCATTAGACTGTGTTTGAGCAAAGGTAAGTGACACACAAACCTTAAAGGCAAAGCTCACCTTGAATTATTCTTCTAAGAAGTGTTTATTGGGTTTCATCATTAAAACATAAATGTGGGCTTGGACCATGATCTACAGATAGCATCTACTGCATAGTTCATCATGTTTACCTGGTGTGCTACAGACACAACTGATTCACATGTGTAATTTATGCAGGCCTTATCACAGAAGTAAGTCACATGAAATTTAATCTGTTTATCCATTTCACTGTGTTTGTGCTGAGCTGTTTGCCATGCAAATATTAATATTAAAATATAAAAAGATAAAAAAAACATCAACAACATTACAAAATACATTTTAGCTCACATTACAGATTTTTATACAACTCTGGATTTGAACTGTCATACTAATAAACCTACAAAACACAGTAAGGGTATCTTATCTTTCTTTGCCACTGAAACAGCTTTGCAGCAGGAATGCAATCATTGTGCACACAAGCATGTCCCATTTCATCCACAGTATTAACAACACGCATAACACTTGTACACTCTCAGTTATTTGTACGTGTGTTAATTACATATTTACTGCAAGGACTGATCACACAGCCATTTATGAATATTGTTTGCAGCAATACAGCTCTGTCTCCTCATTCAACTGTGTTCATTCTGCTCTTATCTGTGCTGTAATCTCAGACATGCAGCCTGTTGGGCATTTTGTATGATTGTCCTTAAAATGTATGAGAATATTACATGACAATATACAGTTTTAAACAAAGGCAAGCTAGTTTGTCTACTAGTGAACAAAAACTGAGAAATGTGCGATGCTCACTTCCATTTAAAACCTTGATACAATTATTTCAACACTTTGTAAGTGTAACCTGGGTGGCACATCCACTGCAGGTAGGGGAGTCAGAATTGTTGTTGTGTTTTCCTTGTCCCTACTAGTAATCATTCACACTTACAATCCATTAGCAACAGACACTGTGGTAGTTCCTGCACTATGTTTACACCTGATACACAAAGCCAAAGGTTTGGGATTCAGCAATTCTAATTAGTTCACACCTCATTTGCATCTTCACTATGCTCACAGGCCTGAATCTACACTATAAAAAGGTAACCATGTAGCTAGGGAACCTGAAGGTGAAGAGAGCTGTATATGTTGACAACACAGAAGATTGCTATTAATTTGGATTTATCTGCACAGAAGACTTCTGATCTTGCTAAGGTATGATTGAAATTTTCAGTTGCATACTAGATTTGGTCACATGGTACTAGGAAATATATATATATATATATATATATATATATATATATATATATATACATTAGAAAATTAAACTTTTATCTGTATACACTTCTTATAAGTTCTCTATTGGGATAGGCATTTTGTTAGGGCATTTTACTTTCTCAGATACATGGCCTTATTAACTTTCATCACAAGCATTATTGTTATGATTTATCTTACACTCTTCTATGTATTTCAGTGAAATGCAAATGTTCTATATTGTGAATGACACAGGGGTGTTAGCCTTCTACAATGGCCCAAATATATCTCTAGGGGAGTGCTGGGCACAGGGAGAGGTGACTGGTAATCATATAAAAATGACTGTTCTGTTGTAAATGTGTACACATTTTGTGAGAAATTTTTTGGAAGGTACTTATAACAACTGACTGTTATTCCTTACTTGGTACAAACCATCATTTGTTGTTTTGGTGGTGGGGGAGCCAAGTTCCATTTGTGTATTGCCACATTTTTTCAAGAGGTTTGCTCTTGTTATTCATTGTTTTAGATCAAACTTTGGTTTATGTGCGACTGTGATATGTTACAACCACATAACCTTTTATATTTTTATACCTGAACTTTTCTGTTTCTCCAGTGGGTAATATTGAAAAAATAATTTGTGTATATATAAGTAGGACATTATTTATGTGTTGTATCCTTCTTTTTTATTTTATGTCACCCAGGATTACCACACCGAGCATACCAATCCCTGAAAACCCCATTTCAGTGACTCCAAAAATGATTAAATTATCCAAGTTTTTAGAAGACATGGTGCCTTTCTGCTTGAGAGAAGATGTGGGGATATGTCTGACAGACCAGATAGTGAATGATGTCAATGTTGTGGGGGGGGGGGTTGCAGCAGGGCCACTGATATGATTTCATCAGCTCGGAGAAGAGCACCTGCAGTGGTCCATGGACATCTGGCTATGGGGGGCCTGCTACAGAGCCATCACTTACCCCAAAGAAGAGTTTCTGTCCACTGTCAGAGATCCAGACAGTTCAGTGGAAAGTGCACAACAACATGTAGTTGATGTTGGTGCTGATGTTTCTGAGAGAACAAACATGTCTCAGAATGACCTTCCAGGTAAGCTTACATATGTCAGCTTATAGCATTTTTTATATAGTAAAATATTGTAAAAGTTCATTGTTGTTTTTGTTTGCAATTTTTGAGTAGTTGAACCTATTGATAAACTGATACAGTTAACAACACATTTTTGTTCATTACACATGGGCTTTTAGATGGACATGTCAGCCACGTTTCAGTTAAAGTATTGTTAATGGACATATAAATGCAAAACTTTGATCCCCCTGTATTATTAGAATTGTGATGATTGTGTTCTTACCTTTTGCTTAACTTCTTTCAGGACCATCCTCTCTAGCAGATGTGGAGTCATCTGCACATCGTAAACCAAATATTTTTGAGTATTAATCACCATTTGACAGAAATATGCATTTATCCATATAAATGAGGTGGTGACATGAGTGTGTGTGTATATATTGCTATACCATCTGTTATAGTGGCAACAGTGTTAGTTTGTTAGTAAACTGTATATTAAATTGTAGTGTAGGTATTAATTTATTTTCTGTGTTTGTTGATTATTATCACAGGTGATCCTGACACTGAAAGTATAGGACTCTTACCAGGGGTGTCAGAGTATCGGCAGACTCTGATAATGATGGTAGCAAACAGAGGCACAGACAGGGGGTACTGAGGTTGACATTCATCCCCCCCATATTTCCATCAGACACAGCCAGTAGGCCTATGCATAACTATTCCAGTGAGCCCTCAGATATTGAACAGGTGGTAGGTGACACACTTGATCAGGGTAGTGTGGTTATTGTGGCTTCAGTGCTGGTTGACTCTGGCAATAGCCAAAGTGTGGTCAAGGTACTACATAGGATGGTTGTTAGGGGTGATTGTAGGAGGCCTGCTGTCCACTCTCCACCTGATCATGTTGTGTCTTTATGTGCCACTCAACATATGTTTACTGTACTTTATTATTTAGTTTTATATTGCTGATGTGATTTTTGTCATAGAAGTTGATTTAAGTTCTCTAAATTCTGTGGTTACTCATATTGATTATTCTTTTCTTTTGCAATACTTTATTCATTTAAAGCTGAATATGGATTCATTAAATGACTATGAAATTAACAATTTGCTAATGCACAAATATCTTGTACAGTGTAATAAATGCTATGCATATTTAAATGTAACAGCAGATATCACTGGTGATCTGTGTTTTCCTTGTGTCAAAGGCTGGATGATTTGCTTACCATTGTTAGAAGTAAATCTAGACTTAATGATGATGATTGCACTTGTGCAATTGGCATGGCTTGGAGAACTGTTTCATATATTAATGACTGGACTGGTGAGATAAATAATGTTAGACAAGGAACAAATAGAACACATTTAGGCAATGATGCATCTATTGTCTGCAAAGATCATTCAACCCTATGAAACATGACAATGCCCCTGACAACTTTGGAATCCTGGATGCAAGTATTCAGAAGTCTGAGGATCCAGTTTGTTTAGAAGGAAACAAAAAAAAAAAAAAGAAAGAAAGGAAGAAGTTCATAACGAATAACAAGGAAGAAAAAGAAACTGATTAATGATTGTAAAGGAAAGAGAATACATAACAAAGAGGACACTGTTTTGTTATGTAACACACTGGTGACAGGGAATGATGAAAACCTTCAGTCTACAGAAAAAGGTATCATCTTTCCAACTGAGAAGGTAGAAAAAAGAGGCAAGGGGCAGGTGAATTGGAAGAAATCAAAATTGAACATGGAAGGACTGAAGAACATTACTGTAAGAAAAAAGAAGAGAAAGACAGATGTTGACTACATGGCTCAAGCTGTGGATTTACAATACCAGCTGGATGAGAATTTAATACACAATGAAAACAGTGGGGTTAATAAGACTAATGGTGATGAAGATTTATCTTTCATAACAATTGCTAGAGCAGATATTACTGTATTAGAAGCTGAAGATTCTTCAGAGCTCGACAGCAAAGATATTCTTGTAATTGGAGATTCAATTATTAGAGGAACTGATACTTATATTTGCAGAGATGATAATGAACATTGAGTAGTGTTATGCTTGACAGGAGCAAAAATAGAAGATGTGAAACAAGCCTTGGAACATCTTAATGTAAGGAAGTATGGATCTGTTTTTATTCATGTTGGTATAAATGATGTCATCTGCAAAGATTCTCTGACTGTCAGTAGGGAACTGGCAGCCCTCTTAGATAGTACAGCTTGAACTTGTGTTAGGACGTATGTTTCACAAATCACTGAGTCACTGAGAATGAAAATATTTTTGGGGTAAATATCCACATGGAAAAAGGTCCTGTTTTAAGAAATGGAAATGTGTAGGGCATCCAAGCCTTGTTTTGGGCACACATGTTCGGAAAGGATGGTGTGCATTTGTCAAGATCAGGGAAGAGAATTTTTGCAGCAGATATTTTGCAATATTTGACAAACATTAGGCAGGATTTTTGCCAGGTCGAAAATTTAACAGTTCACAGACAGCAACATTTAATGCATCTCTGATGGTTGTTAATGCTAGGAGCATTAATAATAAAGTTTTTTTATTGGAAAATTTGCTACGTTCCCACAAGATTGATGTTATTGTTTGCAAAACATGGTTAAAGAACAATGACTGGAAACCAGTTTTGTCAGGGTATAAATGTTTTTACTGTAACAGACATTCTAACAAAAAAATCAGGTGGAGGTGTTATGCTAGGGATCAAAGATAGCTATGAGACCTGTGAGTATTACATGTAAAATGATAACACCAATACCATAGACTGTGTAATTGTGACAGTAAAGACAACCCTGGAACATATAACAATTGTTGGAGTGTATAGACCACCAAAATCAAGTGCAGATGACCTAGAGGAATTCGTACATTTCTTACATGAAACACAGGAGGGAAGAATAATATTAGCTGGGGAATTAAATTTACCAGAAAACTGGAATAATATTGTCAACAACGTTAGTAAGGAAATTATTCACAGTGTATATTCAGGAACAACAACTGCTTCACATTGTAATAAAACCTACCAGGGGCCGGAACATACTAGACATTGTTTGTGTTCCCAAAGAAATTACTGTTCAAATCAAGTTTTACCACCATTGATGTGCAGTGATCATGGGGTTATAAAGGTTAATTTATTGCTAGATAATTCTGCCAAACTGAAATCTAAGCCAATGCACAGAAGGTTAATTACAGATTATATGGAAGTAAAATAGTCACTATGTAAAACTAACTGGAGTGAGGTGTTCAGTGGAAAAACTGCAGGTGTAATGTGGAAAGTTTTGAAAGAAAAATTCTTTGAGTGCAAAAAATCCAAAAAAAATGTTTAACATCAGGATCTAGGCATACAACATCAGGGGAATATATTTCCATAAGAACAAGATATCTGATTAAGGTGAGAGACAAAATATATAAGAAATGGAACAGAGGTCCAACTAAAACTTTAAAAACTGAAATAACCAAGCTGGGCAAACAGATTAAGCATAGTGTGAGACAAGATCAAGAAAAATTAAAGAATATTTATATAAAGATATTGAGCATAATGGGAAACCTTTTTATAGATACATAAGATGTGGAAGGAGTAAAGACACACAAACTGATAAACTGTGTGCAGATTCTAAAATGTATTCTCAGACACAACATATTATAGATATATTTACACAATCTTATGCAAAAGAGTTTGGCTCCACAAAAGGTGTGATAAGTTGTCCAAGTGACATCCAGGTAACCCCCAGATACTGGAATCATATTAGATTATATTGAAAAAGAACTGCGCAAACTAGATCCAAACAAAGTGCAGGGAGGAGATGGAATTAGTAACAATGACCTGAGAGCACTTCAGCAAGAACTTACAGTACCATTATATCTGTTATTCACTATGTCATAAATATGGGGAGATTCCTCCAGATTGGAGAAATGTGCTTATTAAACCTGCCTTTAAGGGAAAGGGGAGTAGGACAAACCCAGCATTATATAAACCCTTAAGTCTAGTTTCATGTTGTAGAAAAATAATGGAGAAGGTAATATTGGAGAGGTTATTATCAGAACTGGATAGGTTGGGACTTGAAACCATATATCAGCATGTATATGGTGAAAACAGATATATTATCACCTGTAACATGATGTTCTATAACAATATAATAACTGCTATGAATGAAAAAATTGTGCTGTGATGTTATTTATATAGATTTAACTTCAGCATTTGACAGGGTCATACACATAACACTGATCAATAAATTAGTACAACCAGGTATTGCTGTATTCTTGATAAGATGGATAGCTGCATGGCGTACAAATAGGACATGGCAAGTATCATACAGCAACTGGACATGTGAAATCCTTGGTTACAGCCAGGGTGTCACATAAGGCTCTATTCTAGGCCCTTACGTGTTTAGATTTCATCTTTCAGACCTAAGTTTTTCATCTGAGATGTTTTACAGTCTATATGCAGATGACCTGAAATTGGGTAATCTGATTACATGTGTGACAGATAAGGCATGTCTGCAAAATAACTTGACTAAATTGACCACTTGGCACAGGAGAATAATATGCTAATAAATACATCAAAGACTAGGCATATGAGATTTGGGAGACATAAATTGAAAGGTGAATATTTAATACAACACACAGTGATTGAACCTGTAGCTCATTTAAGGACCTGAGTATATAGGTAGATTCAGCTATGAGTTTTTCTAATAATTTTTGTTAGTTACATTAGACCCAAACTTGAGTATGGAATAACAATATGGAAACCCTATAAGAAGACAAGCATGAGTAAACTGGAAAGAGTACAGTGGAAACATACCAAGGGCATCCATGGATGTGAAAATTTAAGTTATTATGAAAGACTAAAATATCTGAACTTGTACAGTGTCTCTTACAGATATCTAAGAGGAGATCTTATTCAGGTATATAAGACATTTAGAAACAACTACCTCTGGGAATGTTTGGGGTTATCAAAAAGTACTAGAGAATCATCAGATAACCTATGTAGAAGGTTCTATAGGAATGAGAAGTGCACTAATTGGTTCTCTGACAGAGTAGCTGATGCTTGGAACAGACTATCAAATTACATTAAAGCAAGTACTAGTTTAGATATTTTTAAGAAGAGCCTGGACACTTATTAAAGGGACAAGTGTTTTGTATATTGGCAAGCTACAAGGGCATTAATGCCGATGTTTGAAATATTTGTATGTATGTATATGTACTGGGCCATCGTGGAGGTGCCGGTACATTCCAAAAGGTCCACTGAGGAAATGCTTAGGGTTCTAGATGTGGCACAGGCTAACATACGTAAATGCCTCTGCTGTGTGGCCAATTCAGTGGATTGGATGAATGACATGATGGAATGGCCATTGCTTGTAATGGCACATCTGCTGGGAGGGGGATGGCATCTACATGGACATAGGTCAGCAACATCATCTGATGTTCGCCAACGTGGCCATGCTGATCATGCTCCACAGTGGCACTACGTCCACCGCTCCATCAAAGATTGAGGTGTACACACCCATATGTGGTAGGCCATGGCGTCACGATCCTGGGCGTACTTGTGAAGAGATCTTGTCCAGCAGAAATAAGTCACATTCAGGCAACAGCAGTGCATGTGACTCTGGGTATGGACCTGCCAGTGTAACTTCTGGCAGAGCCAGTTCTCACAGTCAAGGATGATAATAATGAATTGTTACCTCTACCATGCACAGCTCACACCTGTCTGACATACCAAGACATAGAGCTATCACAGAACAAAGTCTACACAGCGTTTATTGAATCCCCAGGATAGTGTA
Source organism: Protopterus annectens (assembly GCF_019279795.1). Classification (NCBI taxonomy): domain Eukaryota; kingdom Metazoa; phylum Chordata; order Ceratodontiformes; family Protopteridae; genus Protopterus; species Protopterus annectens. The sequence continues at coordinate 661,259,063 of NC_056725.1, forward strand.
TTTTTGTCTAACAGACTATATTTAAATAAAGTCTGATATTACACTAAGGTACAGAGACACACAATAGTTGGTGCCAGGAACTTAGAGAAGATAGGAATGGGGTATAACTAAATGAGATAGGTATGCACTGATTTATTGATTCTTATATTCAGAACTTAGGCCTCTGTTTCTCTGCATCTATTAAAATTGTTGATGCCTTCACTGTAGCATCATTGAACACAAAATGGTTCTGAGAGACAGTTTTGGAATTAGACTATTAGCAGAATTTCAGTCAGTTTTCTTGATGAATTCTTATTTTGAATATCTAGACAGTTGAAGTATATTTTTCTTTTCTAAACCTGAACATTTTACAGATACTTCTACAATACAATATGCATGTTTATTACTTACTCACATAGCTCTTTATTTTGAATATTGGAAGAAACTGTCAATGAATAACTGTACTGAGTCCATTTTCATAATATCATAAGAGATTACTAGGGTTATGACCCTAGGGGGCCTTTTAAGCCTAGACATGCTTTGCAAAAATATCAGCCAGATTTTGTACCCATAGTTTTTGTGAGAGTATATGCAACTTGGGTATGAGTGGTCAAGCATTTACAAGGTGGCTCTCTCTAATAGAGACATATGTGCCAGAGAAGGGGTACATTTACAATTTCCCATCCACTGATCCAAGTTGCTCTTGAATAGGTGCAAGAAAAAACTCTACTTCACATAGATGGGTAGTCTGTTCCAAAGAAAGGGCAATCACTGGGATACATACCTGCCCCTCGAGCATGTCTTATATGTTGCAGATGAGGTTTACATCCCTGGATCAAGTGTTTCTGATGTTCTTTGTTTTGCAAATGTGCAACATGTCCATTTAGGCTGGATCAGGGGATACATTGTTGGTCAAGCCCAGATCATTTCTCCACAACCTGTAGGAGACTGAGTATAAGGAAAAGGCTTTGAGGCAGTCTGTATCGTACATGTTGCCTACACCATGTATTCTTTTTGTGAGACAGCTGTTTCAATGGTCCAGTTGTTGCACAGTGTATTCTATGATTAGTCTAATGAGGGCTGAGTATAACAGAACAATGACATTTTTGGATCTAGATGTCATACCTTTGCTTATAAGTTGCACAACATAGAAAGACATCCTTACTATAGTAGATACATGATGGTCAAAGGCTAAGTTAGTGTCTGCATGTGTTTCCAAATCCCTGGCTACTGGTTCTACTCTCAGTGGTATATTATCAATGTGGCAATTTTTCATGGGGTGGCCATCTTTCCAAAAGAACTATTATCTACTTCTTGACATTCAGGTTTACACCATGACTATGGCACCAATTATTAATCAGTACCAGGCCTTCTTTGAGGATCTGTAAATGTGGTCAGCCAGAGACCTTTGATGACTTCATAGAAGTAGATGCTAAAAAGAAGCAGCCCCAGCACTAAGCCCTGAGGAACTCCACTAGTGACTGACTCTTTGCGAGGCAGACTCCCTGATCCTGACTTCTTGAGTCCTATCTCTGAGCCAGCTGGCTATCCAGTGGGTGACATAGTATTTTTTGCCTAATTTAGTGAGCTTATCAACAATGCCAGAGTAGGACATTGTATTGAATCTCTTTGCCAGGTGAAGGCAGGCGGTATGCACCACTTTCCATTGGGTGTTGCTTTGGTGATCTTCCTGAAGAAGTCCACCAGGTTGAGTAGGCGTGAGCCCTTGATGAAACAAAAATGAGCTGGACCCAGTGTCTGATGGTTTTCTATATCATTTATCAAATCCATGATTATTCTTTCCATGAATGTAAATATGAGACTAGTCAGACTTATGGGATGATATGTTTCCCAGGTACATGGATGGCCTGCCCTTGTGCAGAGATAACAGTTGCAGTCCTTCATTCTTTTGCCTCAAAGTTTGTTTTGAGGCTGTGGTTAAACAGTGATTGGAATGAGCCCAATAGGTCATGCTTCATGCTATTAAGGAGGCATCATGGGATTGTCCAGGTCCCATTGATACAGTGTTTTTTGCCATGGAAATTGTTTTGATGACTTGTTCCCATGTGAAAATTGGGAGAGTAATGCTTAGGGGTATTTGTTGAGTGTTATCTGGGGGTGAGAGTGGGATAAAATTGGAGATGAATTTATTGGCCAGTAGATTTGCTATATCCTTCGGCTCAATATAAGTGGCTTCATTTACAGTTTGTGTGGCACATCATTGTGTATTGCCTTTGTGGCTGCAGAGATAGCTAAAGAATGCCTTATGATTGGCTTTAGCCGGGAAGGCTACTTTTACCTCAAACTTAGCTTTGGTTGACATAATTAGTCCCCTGACTTGTTTATTTACTTTGACAAGGAAGTTCTTACCTTGCTGGGCTTTTCACTTCCTATTTTTGGGCATGGTTTTCTTCCTTTATGTTGTTCATCCGCTTAATGCTGGGATTTCACCAAGGTGTCTTTTTGTTTTGTGTTTGTCCTGTGCTTATTGTGGGTAGGTACTGCTGCCTCCATGCAGCTGTATACATGATTGTAAAGGGTTTTTCTGAACAACTCTGATAGGCAGTGGTATTCCCTGAGTTTTGGGACGGGGGCTTTAAATTTTGCAAGGTTGTCACTTAAAAGTAAGAATTTTGTATTGGAATAATTCCTAAAATTCAAGGGTTAGCTGGTGTCCCAGTTTTTATTTTTATTTTTGTGGATACAGCTTTAAAGTCTAACCTGACCAGTGAGGACATTACACTGGGGGGAGGGGATGTGATTCCAAGTTTATAGGGGGTAGTTGAAGCCACCCATGAGTAGAGTGTTGGGTTGGATGGGGAGTGTTTCCAGTTCATTTAAGTAAGTTATAGGAGTTTCCTGGGTCATAGAAGGGTCCTATAGCTCACAAAGATATGTGTGCAGATTCAGTAAAGCCTACATGGTCCTCTAAAACCATATTTGCAATGCAGCACAATGTGTACAGGATAGCACACTGTTTTGTATTCAGTAAGTAGCTTTACACACTGTGTACAGCTGCACAAACATGGTAAACATCATGGTATACTAATTACAGCATAAGCAGCTGAATTGTATGCTAATCAACCAATTCAAGATGGAGGAGCTATTCAACAAGCTATAAAGCAACCGTGTAGACTCAGTGCTAGTTTTCTGTGAATTCCAAAACCTAATGGAATACAGCTAAGGAAACTAGGCTACACAGAAAGGATGTTAGGGAATGCTGTTGCTCTTATTCGCTTGTATATACAGCAGGCCCATGTCTATGCTGCTGCTACTGCTAATAGACCATGGCCAAGAAGGAGAAGGGTTTTTAGACCCCATTTAAGTTTTCATAATCTGTATGAGGTGGAAATTATACAGCACTACAGGGTGGCTAGAGACACACTACAGGAACTCTGCAACCTCTGTCTTCCTCAACTGAGAGCAAGGGCAAACTGAGGGGAGCCAGTTCCAGTGAAGACTAAGGTATGTGTGTCAATTAGAATTTTAGCTTCCAGGTACCAGAAGGGGACATGCTGGGGGTGTCACATGGATCAGCATCCAGTATCTTACATCAATTCCTGAATTGTATGCTACAACATGCCAGTGAGTACATATATTTTCCTTATACACTTAAGGATAGAGCCAGAACTATGCAGGAGTTCTACCCTGTAGCACACTACCCTGAAGTCCTAGGTGCAGTAGACTGTACATATGTTGAATCAAAGCACCACCAGAGGAACAGGGAAAGGCAGTTACCATGACACAAATATTTGGGACAACTGTCAAAATTATGAAATGTTTACTAGGAGGGATATCCCACAGGGTCATTTACTGGAGGATGCAGGTTATACACTGAAACCGTGGCTGATGACGCCCATCAGAAAAGCACATAAACCAACCGAAGAATGCTATAATGAGGCACATGCTCAAACAAGAAATATCATAGAGTATGTGTTTGAGCTGCTGAAGTCTCCATTCCAGAGCCTAGATACATCTGGGGAGTCCTGCATTACAATGTCTGCACATGTGCTGAAATATTCACCATCTGTGTTCATGCTTCACAACATTATCCTGAGAAAACAGCTTCAGTAGGAACAGCAAGGGGAAGGGCCACACATCCCACCACCACTGGCAAGGTCAACACAGCCACAAGTAGGTGAGGAGTCAGAGGGGAATCCATCAGCTGTTGTGGGTGTAGGCAGACATAGATGTGCACAATATGGCCTCACACTAACCAAGAGGTAATAGATATCACCCACAGTCAGCACCTAAGAGGCTAAAACCTTCATCTGATGCACATGCACACAGTAACAGTGATGCCAGGCAATGGTCGCAACCTTTTCTTACCCATGTAATGGCTGTGTCCTACTAGCATCAGACAGAGTCAGCCCTGAACTAAAATTTTTGCAACTGTTGGATTTCCAAGATAAGTGTTGAACCCGGAATAGAAAAATAAATGTCTAAGAATACAAATGACTGGCATATGCTTGCATACTGTTACTTGGTGATGTAAGTACGTATAACATGGGTGATTTTTACAGCAATTGCATCAAGATGTAACAGCATGACTTATGTGAATACATGTGCCCTCTATAAACTAACATTCCTTATGTCTAAATTGTACAGATTTTCACCAAATCTCCAGTTTGGCCTCATATATTTGAAATAACAAATGATTAAAGAGTAAAGTTAGAAAATAATGACACACATTTCATATCCCTCAGAACAAACATAAAAAGTGTAATGCAAAACATGTTATTCCATCAACTGTCTAAGTTTGTAAGACCACAATGTTTAAAAACTCTCTCCATTGTTTGGCCTTTGTCACATTTTTATTTATGGCTTGGTTCAGCTTTGTTAAAAGTTTGGGAGGGGTGTATGCATTACAAAAACCTGTAAGAAAGCATTACAGTTTGTAAAACAGCATCACAAAAACAGATGTACTAAGCACTAAGTCAGCTATGCACCCTGAGCATCAGACAAAAGACTTATGTGTCCTTGAATCCAAAAGATAAAAAACAAGGATATGACACAGTTATCATCATTTACACAGGGCTTTGTGCATGGGGGGCATAGCTGACACAAAAGGTAGTGAGTCCATGTGAATAAGAAAGAGAAACAGGCAGACATTTGGATACAGTATCAAATGGCCATTGAGACAGAGTGAGCTTTAAGCCTCATGACTGAGCCATGTAACTGTTATGTGTGTGTGTGACTGTATGGACACTCCAGGTGAAACTGGTGTGTGAGTGTCTGCAAGGACACAGACAAGGTCTCTGCTAGTTCTATGTCCTGGTTTGTTGGACAGATGTAAGTCGTGCATGGTAGAAGTGACAGTTCATTGCAGTCATCCATGACCCTGAGAACTGGCTCTGACAGGAGTTGCACTGGCACATCCATATCCACAGTCAGATGCACTGCTGCTACCTGAAAGTGACTGATCTCTGCTGGATGAGCTCTCCTCATGGGTAAGCTCAGGACCATGACCCCATGGCTTGCAACATCTGGGTGTGGACATCTCAACCACTGACAGAGCAGTGGAAGTAGTGCCACCATGGGAGCATAATCAGGCATGTCCATGTTGGCTAACATCAGATGATGTGGCTGACCTATGCCCATGTGGATGCTGCCCCCCTCCCAGCAGACATTTCATCACAGACACCACCTGTTCCAACATGTCATTCATCTGAACCATTGAATTGGCAACATGGTGGAGGCAGTCATGCATGTCAGGTTATGTGACATCTACAACCCCAAGCATTTCCTCAGAGGCCCTATTGGAACATGCCTGCACCTCCATGATGGCCCTAAACATATGTTGAGTGTCACGGAAAGACACACAAGGATCAGGTGTATTATTAACAGCAACCCTCCTCTGAGCACCCCTAACAGGCCTCCTGTGCGGCACCTTGCCTACACTTTGGCTATGGCCAGAGTCAACATGCACTGAAGCTGCCAGTGAAGCTGCAGTAACCACAGTACCCTGATCAAGTGTCTCACCCTCCACCTGTCCAATATCAGAGGGCTTATTGGAATGGGTTTGCATAAGCCTAATGGCTGTGTCCAAGGGAATTACAGGGTATGGCTGAATGTCAAACTCAGTGCCAGATTCAAAATCTGCACCCCATGACTCTGCCTGAATTTGGCCAACATCATCATCAGAGTCTGTCGATATTCTGAAATTAGGTGGTAAGAGTCCTGCACTTCCACTGTCAGGATCACCTGTGATAATAAGCAACAAACACAGGAGAGAAGTTAATAGCGACACTACCACAGTTTAATATAGGTTAACAAAGTAACACTGGTACTACTATCACAGATGGTACAACAATACACACATAGTCCTGACACCCAGATCACACATATTGATAAATGCATATTTCTGTCAAATGCTCATCAGTACTGAAATAAAAATGTTTGGCTTACCATGTGCAGATGACACCACACTTGGTAGGAGGATTGTCCTAGAAGAAGTTAAGGAAAATATAAGGACACAATCATCATAATAACAGAACACAGGGAGAAAACATTTTGGCCTTTAAATGACCATTAACAATACATTTAACTGAAACCTGGATAACACGTCCACCCCAAGCCCATGTGTAATGAACCAGAATGTGTTGCTAACTGTATCAATCTATATAGTTACCCCCCAGAAAATCTTTATTAAATCAACTTAACTATTGGTTTCAATATTTTACTATACAAGAAATCTGTAAAAAATGAGATATATAAGCCTAACTGGAAGCTCCTTCTTGGACATACTTGCCCTCCCTGAAACAGCAGCACCAAAATCAGTCACGTGCTGTTGTGCACTTTTCACTGAACTCTCTGGGTCCATGAAAGTGTAAAGGAACTCTTTGGTATCCATAGTGGCTCTGGTAGCCAGATATCCATGGGCCACTGTGGCTGCTCTCCTCTGGGCCGATGAAATTATGTCAGTGGCCCTATGATGCACCTGGTCATATGTCCTCCTCCATCCCCCAACAGTGTTTACATTGTTCACTATCTGGTTCCAAATTTGCATTCTTCCAGACATATCTCCACATCCTCTCACAAGCAGAAAGGCAGTATGTTGCCAAAAAGGTTTGGATGATCACATCATTCACTGAGTCACTGAAGGGGGGTTTGCGGGGATTGGGATGCCTGGGTGCCATAGACCTAGGTGACATAAAACAGAAAAGGGTCCGATACATAAATATAACATAAATAAAAGTCCTTCTTAGATATAACACATATTATTAGTTTTTTAATATTACCCACTGGAGAAACAAAAAAAAAAACTTCAGTTATTCAAATATAAAGAAGGGTATGTGGTTCTAACATATCATAGTCACACACAAACCAAGGTTTGATCCAATACAAGGACTAACAATAGCAAAGCAAACCTCTACAAAAACGTTTTGGTTGTGCCATCACAGAAATGCAACTTGGCTCCCCATCCCCAAAACAACAGGAAAATGACATTTTCGTATCAAACAAGGAATAAAACATCAGTGAATTGTTATAAGTGCTTTAAAACTGTACCAAAAACAGGTGTACACATTTACCACAGAACAGTCATTTTTATGCAATTGCCAGTAATCTCTACCCATGCCCAGCACTCCCCTAGAAGTGTTTATGGGCCATTGTAGAAGACTAACACCCCTGTGTCATTGACAATATAGGACATTTACATTTCATTGAAATAACACAGAAGAGTGCAAAGAGAACCAGTTGTAACAGTAACACTTGTGATGAAAGTTAATAAGGCTATGCATTTGAGAAAGTAAAATACCCTGACAAAAATGCCTATGCCATAGTAAACATTTTAAGAAGTGCATATAGATTAAAATAGATAAAAGTTGCATTTGCTAATGTATATATATATATATATATATATATATATATATATATATATGTGTGCGTGTGTGTGTATGTATATATATATATATATATATATATATATATATATATATATATGTATTTATATATATATCTATATATATATATATAATATATATATATATATATATATATATATATATATATATATATATATATATATATATATATATATATATATATATATATATATATATATATACATAAATATATAGTTTTCAGAGTGATGTGACCAAATTCAGTATGTAACTGAAAAATGCAATCATACTTTATCAAGATCAGTAGTCTGTGCAGATACATCCAAAGTAATAGCAATCTTCTTCTGTGTTATCCACATACGCAACTCCTCACCTTCAGGTTCCCTGGGTGCATGGTTCTATGAGTGATTACTGTCAGGGAGAAGGAAAACACAACAGCAATTCAGACTCCCTTACCTACAGTGGGTGTGTCAGCCAGGTTATACTAACAAGTGTAGAAGTAATTGTATCACGGTTTTAAAAATAAGTAAGCAGCACACATTTCTCAGTTTCTCTTCAGTAATATTCAAACTCCCCTCCATTTGCTGAAAACTGTAAACAAATGCCATTTAAAGTTCTCATACATTTTAAGGGCAATGATACAAAATGCCTTACACACTGCATATCTCAGATTACTGGTCATATAAGAGAGGAATGAACATAATACAAAGACAAGACAAAGTTGCATTTCTGCAAACGATAGTCACAAATGGTTGTGTGATCACTCATTACACTACATCTAAAACTAACATGTACAGACAACTCAAAAGTGTACAAGTGCATATGTCTTGTTAATACTGTGGATGATTTTGGACTTGCTTGTATGCACAATGATTTTCACTCCTGCTGCAATGCTGTTTCAGTGGCAGAAAGGGATGAGACACCTTTACTTTGTTTTTTAGGCTCATTGGTGTGACAGTTAAAATCCAGACTTGTGTAAAATTATTTCATGTGTTCTAACATTTGTTTTGTAATGTTGTTTTTTTCATATATTTTTATTTTTTATATCAGTGTTTCTGTGCTGAGTGGCTTAGTGCAAACAAGGGATATGGGTAAATACAATAGATGTCATGTAATGTACTTCTATGATAACCAATATATAAACTACACCTGCAAGTCATGTGTGTGTGTGTGTGTGTGTGTGTGTGTGTGTGTGTGTGTGTGTGTGTGTGTGTGTGTGTATGTGTAGCACATCTGCTAAACATAATGATCCACACAGTATATGCTATCTGTAGATCACAGTTCAAGTCCCACATTTGTCTTTTAAGGATGAAACCTAAGAAACACTCACAAAGATAAAACAAGGTGAGTTTTTTTGTGTTTGTGTGTTGTTTAACTTCACATAAACCTGGAATAATGACCCACACATGAAGCATTCAGTACACCTGCACAGAGGATGCAGACATTCTTGATTTCAAAAAAGGGTACATTGTTGCATTGTTTGTTTTTCATCATGCAAGCTTGCTAAGCAGTGTAGCGCAGCAGTTAGCAACCTTCCCTAACACCTGGAGGTCTAGAACATATGCAAAGAAGAACCAGACAACAGGCAATCTCAAAACAGATAAATTATATCTACGTTTTGCCACCAAGCAAACACAGTAAGTGGCTGTTAATACATGGAGGTTAATAATGAATATGAAAATATCCAACTGTCTTTTAACTTTTCATGTGGCAGAAGGTGAAAGTGTAGGGCTGCAATACATATTCTCCTGGATTCTAATATAGCATGTTCCAAATATTTTTAGTATTGTTCCTTTTTACTTTATATTAAAATTCACATGAAAAAAATATTACACACTCCCAATTTTATTAAGGGGGTGTAAACTCAATTTTAATAAACACATAAAAAATGTAAGGATAATTATAAATAATAAGTATGTATAGCAATGGAGCTCATATGAATTATTTGTGTGACTGACGGTATACTGACTATTATGTTTCTGTAATTATAACTGTGCCTCTGGATTGGATGGCCTTCAGACTTCAATAATATTTATACACAGATGAATGTATAAACCAGGACCTTGTCAGGTCACACACATACATGGTTATCCCCTCAGTCTCTCATGTGTATTACATAAAATTCATGAGTATGTATGTCTGTGAAGCACTTGTTTGGTGGCAAGGATGAAACATCACTGCTGTGGAAAAAATTGTTTTGTCTCTTATGCATAGATTTGAATCTCACATTGTAAAAATTAATTTTAGCAGTGTGTAAAGCTTCACAAAAATCTTATATGTCATAAAATGTATGCCCCTAGTAAGTGTTTGCAAAGTTATATCACCTAAAATTTACAGCAGCAAACAACCCTCAAACTGATGCCAAGTGTCAGATTAAGCTTCTAATTTGAAAAACTGCTTTCCTCTCTCTTTGGCATTGTTGTTCTCTGCTTAACATTTCAAAATGAGTATGGCATTGTTTTTCATGTTTGCACTCTACCAGTAAATGCAATAACATGCATTGGCAGGGAATCTTTCTTAACTATTGCTGTTTTCCCTGGTCAGACATGTCTGGTGGTAGAAGGGAAAGTGCCCAATTTAGGGTGCAGAGGTGGAGTGTTGAGGAGTCCAGAGTCTTCTTTGGACACCACTGAAGCCAAAGGCTCTTTCAGAGACACTATACTGGCTCCCAGTGCAAGTATGAGGCAAGAAATAGACTGACCAAGGCTGTCTCCAGTGCAGCTGGCATTCAGCCCACTGGAGAACAGTGTAGGCATCATTTTAATGACCTGAAATGACACAAGCAGGATACAGTCAACCAGTGGCTGGATGAGTTCAGGACTGCTGACATCTGTGATACAAATGTGATATGAAAGAGAGGTACATTGAGTGAGTGTGATTATTTGACTGTTGCCTCACTATATCTTGACATTATTTTTATTTTCTTTATTTCTTCCCTGACATATAAAGTAATGCTATATTCTAAAAATGTCAGCAGGCATGAAAAATGATGCTGTGTTCCAGAACAGTTTAGTAGCTTCAGCAAAGTTACTACATTTGATTACGAAATATGTCTTGTGTGTGTATGTATGCTGGGATAGTCCAGTAAAGTACTAAAACTTACAAAATCATTGGAATATTCCAGTGTAACACTTAAAAATTGCAAAATCACTATATTTGGCAGAAACTGGTGTTCCTTCTGGGGTGGGTGGCCAACACCACAGAATGATCTAGCAAGATCCAGCCTATACCGGGAAAGTACTGATCCTCATAACTTGGTTATATATAGCTGGGGCTCCCTGCACTCAGGCTGAAGCCTCACCTATGGAGTGGATGCACTGCCCTGGACTGTTTTACTGATAAAGACTCCTGCCTGACTGCAATGGGGCTTCCCAGTCAAGACTGAAGACAGGAAAAAGCGTTCTCTTTATTGGTAATGTATACCTTTTACTTTAAATGTATTGTCTAATTTCATATTTTAGTTAGAGTTTACTTAGTTTTCTGTTTTATTGTGATTTACTGTTCAATTACATAGTTTATTTAGTTTTCTGTTTAGTGACAGAAATAAAATTTGTTACTAAATAATTTCTGTAGTGTAAAGTGAATTATTTTGAATCCTGTTCATTAGGCAATACAACATCCCACAGTTGTATAAGTATATTGATAAAGAGAATTTATAGTAGATAGAAAGATAAATATAGGAAGAATTGTATGAATAATGCTTTTCTCTTTATTCTACAGCCAACTAAGAGATTATGGTAAATAGAGATGCCCATGCTGAGAATCTAGATATACTGAGAGAAGCAGGTGGTATGTATGCAGCAAAACTATTATTTTAGTTAAAGTATTGCTCTTCTATACAGTTGTAGCAAAGTAAGCATGCACATCCTTACTGTAAAAGCAAGCATGCATGCTTCAGTCTGTAGCACAAGCCGACTGTAGGAGTCAAGTCTAATACTGTAGTCAGACATTGCGGGTTCAAATACCACAAGTAAATATATAGTAAAATCCTTTACAAATATTATATAATTTAATTTCAACAAATGTGGCATATATGCCCTGCTATTAACTTAATGTGTATAATAGGACCAAGCATATGTGCAATATATGCACATTGCAAGGATTACTTTGAACAATCCTTACTTACAGTTTGTAGTTGTTAGGAAGTATACTTAAATGTAAAAGTAGAGATAAAATACTTTCGTTTTGTGATAATGTATTACATGCCACATCATATGATGTTACTAATTATATCCCTTTTTTTTCTCTTACCCTATCCTTTATCTCTTTTTCTATGTGTTGTCAAAACATTTCCATGTCATCCATTGATGACAAATCACAAAATGCTTCACAGCACAGGGAGGTAGACCAAACCCCATGGCTCAGCCTGCCTCTATTTCACCAGTTCTGACACCTTCGCCCAGCAAATTTGGGACCCAACCTGTCAGTACTGCCTCTGCTGCTCCTGCACTACCTGGGCCCACCACATCAGGTAACATAGCCCTAGCAGCTGGTGCAGTAGTACCCTCCAGCAGTAGTGGTGGAGGTGGGGATTTTATCACCCACCAGGAGATGCCAGTGTTGGTGTTTAGGGTCATGCACAGCACCATTGGAGCATACCTACACTGGATGGAGAGGCTGCTCTCAATTATGGTCTATAGAAAAAGACATCAGGCACTCCAACAGCCAGCAGAGTAAGGGGACAGTGATGATAGTCTTATGGGTGGGGACTAGATTCTCACTGTCCCCATGTTTGACAGGCATGGGCATCTGTTGTCCCCTCCCTAACCCCAGTCATGGTGTCCCCCAACCTGTCATGTCTCTCACTGTCCCTGTGTCTTTTTTCCCTGTTAGTTTGTATCTGCTTCATCACCAACCCTACTTACCTGACCCAGAAATTCCTAAGTATATTACCCAACTTTCCTCTCTTACTGAAGTAAATAAAAAAAAAAAAAAAAAAGAACACACCTGCCCCACAAGAAATATTGTCAAGAAATTAAGGAAGCAGCCTTCAACATTTAAACCAGAACAAAATCTAAGCAGTTCAGAAGGCCACAAAGAATCACACTCCAGAGATGCCAAAAAAATATGTAAATGCAACTTTTATTTTCACATAAACGCTCAGATAAATACGTTTCCATCCACATACTTCATCAGATGAATTAACACAGCAAGAACCATCCACTTATACCAGTGATGAGTTTTTGAATTCACCAATCGACAATCATCATCAATTAAAGTCATGAATAGTCATGAAACTCTGTCACCATATACCCAAAACGCTATGGCTAAAAAACATTTCTAAATCAGTCAATAACATCAACACAAAATTGTGTCTAACATCTAAAATTCTAAATCAAAGGATAACATTTGAATTTAAATACAATAAAAAAACTGTTGGAAAAATACTAGTAAAAAAAAGTGTTATAAAATACAGTTTAAAAAACAGTTTAAAAGAGGCTCACAAAATACAGGATTGTCTCCATCTGGTGACCAAATGGCAAACTACACTTACAAAAATAATTGGAAACACAATAGTAAAATAAAGACCTAATGTCCTTTATACTTAGGGTAATTTAACCATCTGTCAACAGAATTTGTAATTTTGTGTATTATGTACATAAACAAACAAAAGATACACACAAAAATTAATTTGGTTTGAGGAAAAAGAACTTCTATATTGTTCTGTATTATAATTTTGCTACCCATAATTTCAAAATGGGGGGGCAATGGAAATATTCTCATTAAGTCAGGGGTCTACCAGCATCCAGGGAGACCTGCCAGAACAACTCTCTGTATTCCAAGCGGGTTTCCCAAGGACCACCTGGGACATCATCAGAAACTTTCTCAAGAACAAAAAATTGAAATTTTGCATCACTACAAGATAGTGTGTATTTGTATAAAGTGTTCCTTTCATTATTAGTCCTAATATCATACATGTGTTTGTATATATGTCTTTTGAGTTTCCACTCAGTTTTGCCTACATAGAAGGCTGAGCAGGCACCATATGTAACTAAGTAAACAACCCCAGAAGGGTTACAATTTGAAAAAACCTGTCCGCTTATTTCTCTCCCCCCCCCCCCCTGCACTCCAGGTTTACAGAACCAGTGTTCAAAATGTAAGAACATTGTGAACAGGCACAGCATTTAAAAGTGCCTGTTCTTTTGAGGTTCCCCTTAGTGGGTGCTTTAACCCCCTCAAAAAGTTCTTTCTTCTACTTATCTGAGCGTATATGTGAAAATAAAAGTTGCATTTACATATTTTCAGGCATCTTTGAAGTATAGAAAAAAAATATTGTCCCATACATAGTTCTCCACTTTGCACTTGTCTGCTTGACACACTTGATTCGGTCCAATTAGCTGTACAACATGAATGCATTCTTGTTACTCCTCTTTGTTGAGGTGACAGTCCAAATTCAGCTAATATTCTGTACATATTTTCATTTTACTACACTGTTGAAGAAGTGGATTGTATGGTTCTTTCCTACCTCACTCATGCACATTGCTATATTGCTTTTCTTTTGTTCTTCCCCCTGCTTCCCTTCCATTTCACTCCATTCCTACCTACCCCATTTTTAACACCTTTAATCTAGTCAAAAAATAGAATCATACACCACACACATAAAAAAGCAAAGAAGCCCTTCACTTTTTGGCCTCTGTGTTTGCATGCAGTTTGGCATCATGCACCAATGCCAAGCGATGGTGAATAGCTCTTCATTGGTGCAGTTACCTCCACACAATGCCACTTAAACATGCTGCTCTAAGGTAAAACACAGTTAATGTAGAATAAAGAATTATTTAATTGCAGGATAAATACATATTTAAAACTATTAGATACACCTGGATTTAAACCTTATATCACGTGGGCTACAAAAGAAATCTATCAATCCATTTACATCTACTGCCACAGAGTTAGACAGGCAGCAGGTGTGTTTCTTAGACTTAGTACTATACACACTGCTAAATGTTGCACCTCTCTGCTTAATGTGTTTGTGCTGGGGGTAAGCAAACCAACAGAACTGTGTATCTTACATGTTCAAATACTTTTCCATCTAGTGCTCAAACCCGCTGCTTGTCATTGCACTTTGGAAAGTGCCAATAGCATGTATTACTTATGTTTACTGTTCATTTAGTCTTCATCTAATGAAAGTACATGTAAAAACACAAACAAAGGGAAGGCACTTTTAAGGAAAGAGCACATACTTACACTGTAGCCATGTGTTATCTACACCCATGCACTTGGTCTGTCAGTACTTGTTCAAAAATATATCAACTACCTACAGAAATAAATAAAAATGCTTTATTAAATACCATGGACGTCTTCACACTGACAATACACATTCAGATTTTCCACTTCTTCTAGTAAAGTGGACATCTGTTTGCATATAGTTTGCAAAGGTGTCATTTTAAGGTATAGCTACAAATTGGAAACACAACATGAAATGCTATACTTTGGACACTCATCAATCTGGTAACTTGCAGATCTTTAATATCTTGAAAGTTGTACAAAGCTAGCTATACATTTCATTCCTCCCAGCATCTTCTGTCAAATATCCAGTAATGATGTCATCCAGTATGAACTGTCCTGCAGCCTTATAAAAGCTGGACTTGTGCCATGGTGCTTGGGTTAAGTACTGAGTTCTCTAGTCTGTGTACATAGGTAAGAAGTCTGCCTGCTCTCAACTGGTGTGTGTGTTTGTTCCTTTGGTTGATATTAGAGAGAGCATTTTACACTAGCATGTGGGACACAGCTAGTGCCATCTTCTCCTCACCAGACACTGCTAATATCACTTGTAAAGTGTTGCCCGATACTCTCCAAGTCAGACTTCTGCTGTGCTCCTTGCATTAAATACTGAGGTTAGTTGGTATACTTAGGTAGGGGTTCTGTTCTTACTGGTGTGTGTGTGTGTGTGTGTGTGTGTGTGTGTGTGTGTGTGTGTGTGTGTGTGTGTGTGTGTGTGTGTGTGTGTGTGTGTGTGCACTTGGTTGACATTAGAGACAGCATTTTACATCAACATGTGGCTATTACCATCTTCTCCTCACCAGACACTGCTGATGTCATCACTTAAAAAATGTTGCTCAACATTTTCCAAATCAGACTTGTGCTGTGATGCTTGCATTAAATACTGAGATCTCCATACTTAGATAGGTGGAGGTTTTGTTCTCACTGCATGTTACTGGTGTGTGTGTATTTGTGCACTTGGTTGACATTAGAGAGAGCATTTTACATCAACATGTGGGATACTACTATTACAATCTTCCTCTCACCAGAGTCTGCTGATGTCATCAAATATAAGGTATTCTCCAACAGTATAAAAACCAGAATTGTGCTCTGGCACTTGGATTAAGTACTGTGCTCTGTAAATAGATAGTTTTAGAACAATGTTTGAGTGCATAACTATGTCCAACACTCCTCCAAACATCTTGCTGCAGCATATAATGATTATGTCATCCTGTATAACATGCACTCTGACAATATTCAAGACAAACCTGTGTTTTAGCAGTAAAATTAACTACTGTGTTTGCAATCTACTTAAACTACACATATAGGTATTCTAATCTTACAGCAACTACTTATGTCTATACCTACAACTATCACTTTTGAGACAATTTTACACAGGGATGTGACTCCATAACCCTGCCCTACATTGCTTGCATGATGTTCTTCTCAGCATACAATGATGCTATCATACTCCATAAAGACAACATGACAGTGTTACAGTTAGACATATGTGATGTTGCTACTGTGACATTGCGTGGCATTCATATTCTAGGCCTACACAGGTGTAATGTTCATATCAACTCTATGGTCATTCTATGATCGTTGGAATAACTCTTCATTTCACTACCACTTGGGATACCTTACACATAGCCTCACACATCCTTGTTTATACTCTGCCCACATGACATCCTTCCTACAGAGGAGTGGAGGATGTCCTCATGTCAAATATGCATACACACATGATGAAGCAGAACCCTTCCATGGGCCTATGCAAGCCATCTGCAGACCACTGCATATCTGATTGCTAATTCTGCCATAGTGTGCTGCATTTGTAGACAGTGGCAGAATTGAATCCAATACAACAAATATACACAATAGTCTTACCATTCATAGGTTCGTAGGTAGGTACTAGGCTATTGGCCCTAGGGCCTATATAAGCCTATCCATAAGGGTACCCTGGTTATTGCCACCCAAGAAAATTATTTTCTTGTACCCCTGTCGAGCATACACACATCATGAAGCAGAACACTTCCATGGCCTATGCACATCCACAATATATATATATATATAGGCATTTTTACTTTCATTTTATAATGATGGCTGGGATTTCATGTGATGTTAGCCATCAACCTAATAATGTCCTATGACCCTATGATCAGTTGACATGTCAATGTTTCTGTCATTTGCATGTGCTACACTGAGGTGTGGATGTACAGTATAGCTACAACAGGGTATTACAATCTGTGATGTGAGCTAATGAACTGATGGCTATTGCTGTCATTGCATTACATGCTACTTGTATAAAATCTTTAGTAATATGCCCCCAAGAACTGCTGACATAGCTTCATAATTTCATAGGAGGTTACAAGGATAGTGGACCTACAGCCCTCAGAAGCCTAACTGTGTTCATCCCAAGTAGCCGCAATCATCCTTATTAGGTGAACATAATTCGCAGAATGAGTCTATGGTAATCACCAATTACCCCTGTCCATGAGGGACATGGGTGCCACCCCTGGGGTAACTTTGTGATCCCCCATCCATTTGTCTAGGTTGCACTTGAATAGGGTCAGTGAAGAGCTCTGTTTTATATGATTTGGAAGTTTATTGCAGAGGAGTGGCATTCTCTGGGAGATATAGCTGTCTCTCAAGTATGTTCTTTTAATATCACAGGCTAGGTTAAGATCCCTAGAGTGAGTTACTCTTGTGCCATTAGATTTGCAGATGTGCAGCATTTCCATCAGGGCAGGGTCAGAGACTGCCCTGTAGGCCAGGCACCAGTCACCTATCTGGAGCCTATACAATACAGAGTACAGTGACAGGGCTTGCTGTCTATCCACATACGTTATGGCATGATTTGGAAGCCCTGTATTTTCCTGGTAAGAAACCCCGTGGTCTCTCTAGCTGCTGCAGCTATCTGGTGAGGTATATGCAAACGCAGCATTGTATTCTATTAGTGGTCTGATGAGGGTCAAGTGCAGTGGTGTTATAACATCCTCAGACCTGGATGTGATGCCCTTACTTATGAGGTGCATGATGTAGAAGGCTTTCTTTACCACTGCAGTAATTTGGAGGTCGAAGTTGATATTTATATCTACCTGTATTCCTAGGCCTCACACCACTGGGTTGGAGCTGGGGGGGGGGGGTGTCAATACTGTAATTAGTAGAGAATTCCACTTTGCCAAATGTAATAATATTGGCATTTTTTTACATTTTGTTGTAGACCGTGGCTTTGGCACTAGTCATTTGTCTGTGTTAGCCCTTCTTGTAATATGTTAACAACATCTGTGGGAGACTCAATGATTGCACACAATTTGCAGTTATCTGCAAACTTGGTAAGCCAAAGGCCATCTACTTTAGCCTACACTTCCAAGAAATAGATTTTGAAAAGTAAAGGACCCAACACATGTGCTTGTGGTACCCAGTGGTGAAGGCTCTACTGATGGAGGCTGAGTCACCAACTTTGACAGTATGTGCTGTGTCAGTGAAGCCAGTTGGCTACCAGTCTAATGATGTAAGGGTTAATCTCCACCTGGGAGAGTTTCTCAATGACACCTGAGTGGGGGGTTGTGTCAAAAGCCTTGGCCAGGTCAAGATAGGTGGTATGCACTGTCTTAAAGTCATCCAGGTCTTTGTTGACTTTCTAAAAGAAGTCTAAGCTTAATAAACATGATCTACCCTTAATGAAGCCAAATTAGGTTAGGTCTAGAGTTTGAAGGTCAACTATGTCCTTGTTGACAAAGGTCCATGATGAATCTTTCCATGGCCTTGCAGATGAGACTGGTGAAGTATGGGTCTATAGTTCCCAGAGTTGGTTGATGGCCCCCCTTTTTTTCAATGAGATTACTGTTGCTGTTTTCCACTCTGCTGGAACAAAGCCAGTTCAAAGGCTATGATTAAAGAGGATGCTAATCGGTCTGCTAGATCATGTTTAGATTGCTTAGTAAGCAACGTGGGATGTTATCTGCTACCACTGAGGCCATGTTTTTTTAGCCTTGGAGAGCACAGATATGACATGATCTCTAAAGATTCTATGCAAATGACTGTTGTCAGTTATGCTTTGGGGGGTGGCTGGTGGGGCTATGGGGTGAAGTCTGCACCAAATCAGCTAGCTGGTGCAATTTCCTCCTGTGCAGCTTCATGTTTAGACACCTAGCATTAAGCAGCAGAACCTTGTGTTTGGATTTTTTATGTCAGAAGGTACAGTTGTGTACACGTACCATAAATGTAAATGCATGATTGCATTCATTGTTGCAGTCCTTTCTTGTGGGATTTCCTGCCGTGAAAACCCTTGGCCGCCCTGACTGCCAGCATAAAAGTCTCCCTCCTCCATCAGCTGGCAGACATCCTGACCTATGTTAGCATACTTGGGTGTAAAGGGAGGCAGCTAATCTCATGATATAATTTTTTTCTTGCCTCCTAGAAAGTAGAAGCCACCCAGGATTGACAGCGTTCACTTGGCTTGAGAAGACATTAGAAGCAGACTACCATTGTAAGCTAAAGGAGAAGAAGGGACCGAAAGAAGACTGTAACAGTGAATACACTTGAACAACACACCTAATACACTTATAATAGGTGGCTCTATTGTCCGCAACACTGACGTCCCACTCACCAGGCTGAACAAGGAGAAGGTTACTGTAAGCTGCCTGTCGGGTGCCAGGATCCGCCACATAACACAAGCACTCAGGTCACTCCAAAGCAAGTACAAATATGACTCAGTCATTGTCCATGCTGGTGTGAATGACCTGAGACGTACCTCCCTGGACTACATGAAAAGAGACATAGAGGAGCTCTCTGATCATGTAGCCCAGGCCGGTATGACCCGGACCTTGAGTAGCATCTTACCCTCACCAAGAATAATGCCACAGTATAAAGACAAAATGATCAATTTTAACAATTGGTTAAAGTATTGGTGCCATTCAAAGAGGATCCAGTGTCTGTCAGCCTGGGATGACATGCTCGACAAGCCATGTTGCTTCACTAGGGACGGCTTGCACCTTGTCACCCCTGGGCTTTCGAATACTGGCTAAAGCTCTTGCCATCCCCATAGTGCCTTTTTTTTAGACAAGGCTCAAAAGACAAACCCACCTCCATAGACAACACAAGGAAAAAGAAACTAAGGGTAATGCTGCTCAACGCCAGAAGTCTAAACCTCAAGATGCATGCACTTGAGGCTCTCCTCAGTATGGAGAATATAGATATCTGCAGTAACAGAAACCTGGTTCAAGGCTCCCGAGAGCACCCCAGCACTACCAGGTTATACCTCATACCATGCTTTTCGGCCCCAAAACTCAGACCGAACCACAAAAGGAGGGGGAGTATCCATATTCATCAAAGATACCCACACCTCCAGGTTAGTGGCACTGCACAAAGCATCAGAGACAATCCATGTGCAACTAACAGTGGGCAAAACTGCCTTTCAGTTTGTATCCTGCTGCAGATCACCCTCCCAAACTCAGGAAGCCCACTTGGCCTTCCTGAGAACACTGGAGAATATGAAGGTTTCTCCAAACACCATTATATTGGGTTACTTCAACTACTCAAACATAGACTGGGAGCACTACTCAAGCCCCAACACCCTCGCCCAATGGTTCCTAGAATTTATAAACTCAAATGCTATGGAACAACTGGTCACCACTCCCACAAGAGGGGAAAACATATTGGACCTGATCATCACCAACATGGGGACTCTATGTTCCATACCAGAGGTATACCCCTCATTGGTAAGATCTGACCATAAATTAATCTCACTGGACATCCATATCCCATCCCCACCCCCAGCCAAGGAAACCACGGTGAAGAACTTCTCAAAAGCAAACTTCACACTTCTCAAAACTGAGGTGGAAACCTTCAAAGCCCCCCCAAATACGGCCCAAACCGCAGAATCCTTTACAATTGCATTCTATGGACACCTACAGGAATGCATGGATCATGCTATCCCATATAAAACCAAGACTCACTCCTCCAAAGGCAGGAGACCTATCTGGTGGACCCCAGCCATAAATAAGCTATACAATAAAAGGAGGAAGTTACTACATGATAGAGCAAAATCCCAAAAAGGGAAGGCATCTCTAATCAGTACTAGCAAGAAACTACGATCCCTCATAAAATCATCTAAGGCCAGCTTCGAAAGAAAAATTGCACAAGACGCTAAAGATAATCACAAGGCCTTCTTTAGTTATGTCAGGAACCTGGGTGGCAACTCCCAGATATGCTCTGAGTTAGTGCAAAATGACAAAAAATACACTGAACCCACAGACATTGCCAACATCCTGGCAGACAGGTTCAGTGCAAACTTCTCCCCCCTTTTCCCCCTAAAAGAGCAAATGTCTATCCCAACAGAGTGTAGCCTCCCTGACATCACAGATGCACAGGTGAGAGCTGCCCTCTCCAAAGCAAAAAAACACAGCATCAATGGGACCAGACGGTGTTCCGGGCTGCGTCTTACACGAGCTCCAAGAAGAACTGAACCCTCACATAAACTCACTGTTCAATCTCAGCCTTACTACAGGATATGTACCCAAGGAATGGCGTACAGCAACAGTGGTCCCACTCCACAAAGGTGGTGCCACAACAGACCCCAGAAACTATCGCCCTATAAGCCTGACTAGCCTGGTCTGCAAAGCTATGGAGCGTATCATCATGGAACTCATAAACAAAGACATTGGGAACCTCCAAACATGGGATACTACCCAATTTGGCTTTGTTAAGGGCAGATCTTGCCTCTTGAACCTGGTCGACTTCTTTGAAACAGTCACCAAGGCCATAGATGAAGGGAAGGTAGTCCACACAGCCTACCTGGACCTCGCAAAAGCCTTCAGCAGAATACTTGGGCATCATAAATAAGCTCACCAGCTTAAATATCAACCCCTATGTCACAAGATGGGTTGCAAACTGGCTCAGGGATAGAACCCACATGGTCAGAATTGCAGGTGCCATGTCAGACTCTAAACCAGTTACAAGTGGCATCCCACAAGGCTCAGTCCTGGGACCTCTCTTGTTCGGTATATATTTCTCTGATTTACAAGCTAACACAGGAAGACTATGGCTGACCAAGTTCACAGATGACTGCAAACTGGGTGTCATAATTGACTCGCCGACTGACACAAGCATCCTCTCAAAGGGTCTCACAGAGACGGATAACTGGTGCCAGAACCATGGCCTAAAGCTAAATGCCAAAAAGTGCATAGTCATCCCCTTTGGGAAAAACAAAGTGCCCACAAATTACCACCTAGGTGGTAATCCATTAAGTACAGAAGAAGTAATTAGGGATTTGGGGACCCAAGTAGATAGCAATCTCTCCTTTGACAATCATGTTGCCAAAGTAGTTAGAAAGACCTTCTATATAGCCCACCTTATCATGAAAGGGTTCACATCTAGATCAAGAGAGGTCATTGTGCCCCTCTACTCATCACTCATCAGGCCCATAATTGAATACAGTGCCCCATTTGGGATGTACCTTACCCGACACCTGCAGCAACTGGAAAGACCCCAAAAGTATCTCACCAAGAGGATCAAGGGACTCAAACAGATGCCCTACGCAGTTAGGCTAAAGAAACTCCAGCTCTGTCAGTTGCTTACCGCCTACTCAAAGGCGATCTGTGCCTGACGTATAGAGCCATGTCCAACCCAGAATTAATGGACATGCTCCACCTCAGGAAATCCAAATCCCTTAGAGCTACACGCTCCAGGGACTTAAACTTCAGCACAGAAATAAATAGGACATGCTGGAGGGACAGATTCATATCCCAGAGGCTCCCCTCACTCTGGAACAAAATCCCAATCCATGTTAGGCAGAGCCCCTCAATGACCCTCTTCAAGAGAAATCTTGACGAGTGGATGGGAGATCGTAGGTTTACCCCTGGGATCTCTTCTGTGTCCCTACTAGACAGAAGCACAGTAAACTAACCTTAAAAGGGCTATCTTCTGTGACCTACTATACAGAGGCACAGTCAAATAATCTAAAAGGGTGGCAAAAGCCAAACACACTCTGGCTAGGCTTATAAATGCCCTAGGGCAGATAGCCTAGTATCAATCTATGAACCTATGACCCTACACATGTATGGCATGTGTACACAACTCTACTATGTTCTTCTTGTTTCACTGTTGTAGTCCTGACTTGTAGGATGATTCCCAAAGCTGAGATGAGGATGAAAAGAAGATTAGGGAGAGAAGAGGATGCCCTGCTGCATGGCACTGGTGAATACTGCTCTGGACCTGGAAAAAGATGATAAGTGGTAGTGTTTGGTAAAGGTATGCACAGATGACCAGGTAGCAGCTTCCAGAATTTCCTTGGTAGGGACTCATTTCAGGAAGACAGCCAAGGTAGCAGCAGCCATAGTAGAGTGATTCCTGACAGCTTCAGGTTGCTTTTTGCCATGATGGCTGTAAGAAAAGGAGATGCAGTGACAGAGCCACTTGGAAATAGTCTGTTTGGAAACTGGTTTCTCTTCAGAACTAGTGGCAAAGGTCACAAAGAGTTGGTCCAATTTCTGAAAGATTTAGTTCTGTCAAGATAGTAGCAGAGTTGTCTATGCACATCCAAGGAAGGGATTATTCTTTTCCCCGGCTCTAAGGATTGGGGAAGACGGCGGGTAATTGTATGGCTTCATTTAAGGATGTGTCACTGTGTCAGTGACCACCTTGGGCATAAATGATGGGTTAGTCCTCAGGGAGACTCTGTCTGGATGGGAGATGAGAAATGGTTCCACTGCCATGACAGCTTGTAACTCAGAGACCCTTCTAGCACAAGTGATAGCCAGCAAAAATGCCATTTTTCAGGTTAGAAACTTTAAGTCAGCAGAAGCTGCTGCTTCAGAGGGAGGTAGTATATTTTTCCAGAACAAATTTGAGGTCCCATGGAGGGGTGGATTGCCTCCTGGGAGGTCTGATGTGGGTCACTCCCCTAAGGAATTGTCTAAGCAGGGGTATGTGAAAAGACAGGAGGAAGAGCAGGGATGCCAGCTGAAATGGCAGAGGTGTGAATTTTGATGGAAGAATATGATAAGCCTATGTCAACCAGGCTAGCCAGGTAATTTAGAATGACAGCGATCTTGGCTAAAGTAGGATTGAGGCCTTGTTACTGGCAGCAGATGTTGAATCTTTTCAAATTAGCTGATTATGATTCCTAGTACTAGGCCTTCTGGCCTCTTTAAGAATGTCTTGAACTTGTTTGCTTAGGGCAGGCTCAGTGATGGATGCTGTGGGTTTATCCAGGCTGAAAGTTTGAGTGACTGTAAGTTGAGATGCACACTCCTCCCCTTGTCCTGAGTCAGAAGGTCCACTTTCTGAGGTTACTGCCACTGATTTTCATTGGTTAAATGGAGTAGCAGATGATGCCAGTGCTGCCTGGGCCAGCCTGGGGATATCAGGATTACACTTGGGCCCTCTTCCTTCATTTTTAGAAGGAACCAAGTAAGCAGAGGCAAGGGAGGGAACTCATAAATGAAAAGGTAGGTCCAAAGGAAGGAGAAAGCATTTGTCTTCCAGGCTGAGAGCTTCTTGCTCCTGGAGCAAAATCTTTTTAGCTGAGTATTTTCTTTGGTGGCAAAAAGGTCTGCCATTCATGGGGATCTATCAAGTTCCTGCTGAGGTGATCTGCTAGAGTATTTTGAACACCTGGAAGGCATTGTGCCAGGAGGTGAAACCCCAGAGAGTTGAGTGGTCTCCAAAACCTACATAGCTATGCGACATGGAGGGTAACAGTGAGTTCCCCCTGCTTATTTATGTACCACATGATTGTGGGGTTGTCTATTTCCCTTGGGAATGAAGATGTTTGAAATGAGCCCTCCAGGCTGTCTCTGAGGCATCTGTGATGAGTGTTTGCCCCTATGGAATGAACCTGAAAGGAAGGCCCTGTTTTGAGCACAAGCCTATGCCCACCATGCAAATTCCTCCTTGAGACAAGGAATCATCTAAATTTTGGTTGCCAGGGATTGTGAGTGATGGTGCCACACATTCTTGAGGCACTACTGGAGTTTCTTAATGTGCAGTCTGGCCAGAGGAACCATGCTGATACAAGATGCCATGTAGCCCAGTGCTTGGAGGAATTCCCTGGCTAGCAAGCATTGTCTCTGCATAATCTTTTTGAAGTACTGAGCCAGAAAGTAGACCTTGTTTGGTGGTAAAAAGGCCTTTTTGAGGGATGAATCCAGAAGAGCTCCCAAGAAAATTATTCTGGTGGACGGTCCTGTGTTGGATTTGCACATATTTATGGTGAATCCCAGAGAGGTGAGGAGGTTCTGTGTAAAGGCCAGATTCCTGAGAATGGCTTGTATTAGACAGTAGTCCAGGTAGGGGTAGATTTGGACCCCCTCTTGTCCTGCAGAAGGCAATTACAGGGGCTAAGCACTTTGTGAAAACCCTGGGAGCAGTAGACAAGATAAAGGGCAGTGCAGAAAATTGAAAGTGACTCGTACTTGCTCTGAAACATAGAAATCTTCTGTGTGATTCCTCTACAGGAATGTGCAAGTAAGCATCTTTTAGATCCAGGGTGACCATTAAGGCCTGAGGAACTATCATGGGCAAGTGTTTTTGAAGAGTTAACATTCTGAATTTTGGAACCGGCAGGGACTGATTAAGGGTGGATAGGTCTAGAATAGGGTGCCAACAGCCTTCCTTTCTGGGGACGAGAAAGAGCCTGGAGTAGAACCCCTTTTACTTCTGCTGTTTTGGAACTGGTTCCACTGAACCCTGTGAGCACAAATTGAGAATTTGAGAAAGGGGCTCTGTTCTTTGTTTTTGTGAAATATCTGGATAGCCTGAGTACTCTAATGTCTCTTTGAAAGCGAGTTTGTAACGATTTGAAATAATGTTTAGAACCCACTTGTCTGAGGTGATGAGGAACCAATTCTCTCAGAACAGAGATAGCCTTCCTCCTAGTCTTGTTGGGGGGAGTGGTAGGGATGAGTTATTGTTGCTCTCTGCCAGGGCCTTGTGGCCTAGAACTCCTTTGCCTGTAAGTTTCCAAGGACCACTGTCTGCGTCTTTGTGATTGCTGCTGTCTTTGAGTCCTTTTCCTCTGAGGTTTTTTCTGCCTATTTTTTGACTGTGAGGGGAAAGGATTAGTGTTTAGTAGGAAAGTTCCTACTAAACATATGTGGCTGAACTTGGAGGAATCATTTCACAGTCTGCACTGATTTTGCTTTGTCTTCCATCTTTTTGACCACAGCCTCAGCTTTAGGCTCAAAGAGGAAGTCTTTGTCCTGGGGTTCATCAAGAAGGTTGGACTTGACATGGTCAGGGTGAATTTGCTCCCTTAGCCAAGCATGCCTTCTAATGACAGAAGCAGTGGCTACAGCTCAGCTGGAAGCCTCCATAGCATCATAGCTACAATGTAAAGAGTGTCTAGCCACTTGAGAGCTAGAATGGCAAAGATCCAACAGTTCTTTAGAAAGGTTCTTGTCCTCAAGGGATGAAACATTTTGCTTCAGCTGATCCAAAATAATTTGCTGGTATTTAATCATGTGAAACTGGTAGTTAAGGGCCCCCGTGTCTAGGTGGCAGAACTGTAACCTTTTTACCAAATCTATTGAGGGTCCTGCTCTCTTTGTCAAAAGGTAAAGGATTTTTAGAGAAACTGGCTCTAGCTCCTTTGGGTCCTGGTGTAACAACCGCTGGATCAGCAGAAGGGTCCTTGAAAAGGTACTTATGGGAGTCCAGTACCCTATAAAACCTGTCTGGTGTTCAAAAGGCTGGAGGAAGATAATCTGGATTTAAGTAGGAATCAATAAAAAACATCCTCTACAACCCTTAACACATAATAGCAAGAGGTTTATGTCCTGGCAAGTCAAGAAACTCCATAATTCTCTTTTTTGACTGTGGGTAGTCCTGGGCCTCCCACTGGAAATGTTCCCTCATGGCATGGAGAGTTTCCCCAAAAGTAATGTCCTCAGGAGATTCAGAATCTGAATCTTCAAAGGAAACGAGGAAGGACCCTTACTCAAAAACAGACTCCTCCTGGTCAGAATTCTCATCAGAATCAAGAGGATTAGAAATTGCTTCAAGGGTAGGATCTCTTTTCCTTTTTCCTGGGGGAGACTCCAAAGGGGGTTGCCTAGATCTAACTATTGAAATAAGGTCTTCACCTAGCCTATGTCTTGCTGATATCCCTGTGTATGAGATCTACTAGGCCTAAGCATTGTTTCTGAAGTAGTACTCTACTTAGAGCTGGCTTTGGCCTTGGGCATAGGTACATCCACAATTATGAAACCAGTCTCCCTCGAAGAATGAGCAACCGGTGTAGGCTGATGCTGCAAAGGAACATAGCCAGTAAAAGAACTCTCATCCGAAGCCGAGGCCTACTGAGTGGCCCCGACCTGATCGACAAACTAAATACTAAGGCCTGTGTAGAAGTTGAGGGACCCGATGGTATGTCAGACTCTGGATGGGTCTCAACAGAGGGCTGTGCTACAACCTAAGTTGCAGAAGAGGGCTGCGAAAGTGCCTCACCTTCTTGAGTGATCACTAGCCTTGGAGGACTGGCTGATGGAATATGGTTGTCATCTGAGGCCCTAAGCTTGAGTCTTTTTTCTTTATCCTTCTTACACTTAGGGAGCTTGACCTCCAGGCAACCAGTGGTGCCATTGAACATTAAGAAGTAGATTGGAGACTAAGGTGTTTAGTTAAGATCTCGGCCCTATGGCTAATAGTCCTAGAACTGAATCAGGCACATAAACGGCAATTGAGTACGTTGTGATCTGGGCCTAGACAGGTGACACAAAATGAATGGAAGTCTTTTCTGGTATCTGCTTAATACAGTGGAGACAATTGCTAACCTTATCTGACAGGAGTTAAAGCAAGAAAAAAAGAGTTCCCCAATGGGGTACACAGATTTCAGAAGACTCCTCTCTGGTGCAGATCAACTGATACACTGAAATACTGCTTCAGGCTCTGACAGAAAGAAAAGACTGATATCATGACATTGGCTGGCTCCCTATATACCCAAACATACTGATGCCTGTTAGGACATCTGCCAGCTGAAAAAGGATGGAGATTTTTACTCTGGTAGTTGGGTCAGCTAATAGCTTTCAAAGCAGGAAATCCCACAAGTCAGGACTGCAACAGTCAGATAAGAAGAGCATCTTTTGTTGCTTTGACATTGCCTAAAAAAGGCCCTATGGGGCAGGCAAGTGCTTTTGCAGTATCCAACAGCCTAGACAACACAAGTGCAGACCATCTTTGGCCAAGCAGTATAGCCTGTTGACCATGTCATCCCAGGATGACAGATACTGGATCCCTCTGGACTGACACCAGAAGCTAAGCCAATTCTTGAAGTCAATCATTTTTTGTTTATATTGTGGCATCATTCTGGGTAAAAGTACATTCTACATATACATTCACTGTGCAGTCCATATTGTATCATGTTGATATGTGATTAGTGTTCATGCTACAACTGTCTTCATTGACATGTCTACATCTGCTGTACATTACCATGTTTCACCTGTCCTCTTTCTATGTGTTCATTCCTGCAATTCATCTGTGTATCCATATTCAACACTTTTACCCGAATGTTTATTTTTTAGTGCAGTCTATGTGCCCTTATTGATCATTTACACAACTTTTGTTCAGTATGCCTGAAACAGGTTTCCACAATACTCTGCAGTGTATACACTTTCATGTAATGTGTTGGAACTATATACATTGCTTTATTCATAACCCTGGTAATCACTGTGACATTTCACGCAAACATATAGACCTAGTTAGCCTGCAGGTAAACAGGTTTACATGTCAGCTACTGTCAGTATTGCTTTACAAGGTTTCCTGGCTGGCAATACTGCTGCTGGCCACAAAATCATGCTTATTTTCTTTTAAACACTGTGTGCGGCATGCATGTGCAATTACTACTGCTGCTTACCGCACAAACACGTAAACTCCATGTAGGCTTCACGCTAAGCCTACATGGAGTTTATTGAATCCTCAGTATGATCTAGGACATTGCTTATGGTGAGCTTAAATGGAGAAGCAAGTACATCATATTGCTTGACTAGCCTTGAGGTGTGTTGGTTTTTGATGTGAACTGAGATGCATCTACATTTTGTCTATTTCTGTGAAGTAGTGCTTATCTAAATGTGTGGAAAGCCTTCCACTGCTGGGGTGCTCCACACAGATTTAATTTATGTTGCAGTAACTACACAGATATCTAGTTCTTCCGGGTGAGGAGAGCTTTCAGAGAATTGAGTTATTTTGTTTAGATTCCGGAAATTGAGCAGTCTCACTTTTAGATTATTCTGTGCCGGTTTAGTCATATTGGATGGTTTATCAGGTTGGCAATACCTAAAAAAGACACTATGAGGGTGGACAAGGTTTTAGCTAATATTTGAAAGCCTAGGTGGACACCATCCCCAGTGAAACAAAGTGGTTTGTCAACCAAATTCTCCCAGGCCAATAAATATTGCACCCACTTCAAATGACACTAACAAACTAAGTCAGTTATTAAAGTCATCTGTCTTCTATTCATACTGTGGCAACATCCTTGGAGAAGGTAGAATGCTGTTGAATGCAAGCTTCATAGTAGTCTGAGACACGGTTTGAAAACTCCATCATGTATCTCTTCATATAGCTCAGGCAGGTATGTCTCAGGTCATTGGGTGGCAACTTGGACTATGACTGCATAATTCTGGTACTTGTGCTTCAATGACTTGAGTACATGCCTGATCCAGTGGATCCTGGCCCCTGATAGGAAACTGACTGTAATCCCCTCCTTGCTCATTCTGTTGAATGGGGCATGTCTCCTCAAGCACTGTTTTATGAAGGCCTGTTTAAGTTGGAACAAATGTTTATGGATTTTGTAGTATTTACCCAGAAGTACTTAAGCACAACTAGGTACATACAGCCCACAACACTATTACTATTACTTTATTTTGGCTATTTTTCTATACGGTTTTATTTATATTTCATACCATTTATATTATTTTAATGTGTGTGTGTGTGTATGTGTGTGAGTGTGTGTGTGTGTGTGTGTGCGTGTGTGTGTGTGTGTGTATATATATATATATATATATATATATATAAAAAATTATATTTATGTTTTATTTATATTTAGCTCTATTTATATTTTCTAGCAGCTTGGGGCAAAGGTATAAGACTCTACAAGTGTGTTGAGTTTGATTCCCACAGCCTCCTTTTGTGTGCTGTGTAACGCTGCCTCAGTTGCTCCTGAGAAGTGTCTGTCTAATGGACTTATCCTTATTTATTTTTATATTTAGATTTTGCTAAGGTTATTTGGCATTAGATGACTTTTTAAAGTCCGTTTTTTACTTGTTTTTCATTTGCTACTGCATTCCTAACCACCTTCCACACACACACTTCTCTTATGTACTTACTAGAAATATTAGAAGCTGTGATCAAGTGAAAATATCAATGGACAACACTTGCCATAAAGCAAATGTTTGAATATGCATGTATGCAGCTGAATAGGTATCTGTTGAGATCACTGGCATGAATGATTGTGTGAGTTACTGTTTTTTTAATGTTACAATAGATAAAGGAAATTCAAACATTAGGATTATTTACAACCTTATTTTTAGATGTGACTTCACTCTGACTCCAAAATCCATACTCCATTTGCTCACTCGGTTGCAATTCACTGTATTCCATCTGAGGGCAATGACACTTTATATGTTACCTTCAGGCAGCAAAAAGAACTGAACAAAGGGAGAGGAGAGAAAAGTCAATTTTTTTTTTTAATTTCAAGTTGGCCATCTGTACCCAGTGACTGGTGTTTGTGTGAGATGAACTTAACAGGATGTTTCAGATTTACCTCCCACAAGAACCAAACACATGCAAGACAGAAGATACATTGCACAGATAAAGGATCACAATATAGTTTACTGGGTGACTGGGTGTTAAAGAAATTTTACCACCATGGGAGCTGAGTCCTCACTGACTAAGTGATGCAATCCATGGTTTAATGTATATTATATTTCCTCAATGTGAATTAGGCTTGGATTTGTACTTCATGAATATTAATATAATTTGATTCCAAATAATGGGTAGCTGAATAAAAAAAAAGTCCCCCTTTCAAAGGCTGCATTTTACGCAGACATAGTGACATGCCATGTTTTAATCTGGTCGTACACATAATTACTTACCACTATATGCTACAGCTTGCTGATCAGAAAATTGTTTGATTAAATGTAACTGATAAATAGATATATGATGAAAAGTCAAAATGTAAAATAAGTGAAAACAGTTATTGCTGGCAACTCGACACTGTAAAAAAAAACACTACTGCCAATCATGAGTGGATAGGTGATTCGCTGTGGCGACCCCTAACCGGGAAAAGACGAAAGAAGAAGAAGAATTAAAAAATACTGAATTATACATATACCAAAAGCAAATGTAATTTAAAAGTAAAATTCATCAAAAAATAGACAATGTTTTAATCCACAGCAACAAGCAACAAAGTAAGCATAACTAAATCTTCATATGACATCCAAAGGCCTTCAGAAACTCCAAAGTAAAATGTAATTTCCAATTACCCATCACTTGCTGCAGACGTAGTTCCTTCTGAGCATATCTCTTCCTGTTGCATGAAGAAAAGCAATACAATCAAACATATCAGGATCTCTGTTCTGCTCTGTCACCATAACGTTTGCTAAATCTACACTGCCACCACCAACCAGGTACCACAGGCTATGGTGCCAAGCCTTGATAAAATTATACATATGAGACAATGAGTTGTTGTTGTTAATGTGTCTTTCAGCTTATCCCGGTTAGGGGTCGCCACAGCGGAACTCCGGTCCGCTAATGTTTCGTAGTGGATTTTTAAATGCCGAGTTACCTGCCCTGACGCACAACCTTCAATGAAGGCATGCCCATTCACACATGCCTCCACACAGAAGACGCTCTAGCTGAGAACAGAATGGGACAACGTCTTGCTGTGTGGTGACAATGCTACTGCAGCACCACTACCACAGCAGTACATATGAGACAACGAGTAACAAAACAAATTATACACATTTTATTACTCTGGGCAATATCTCACACTTTTAGTGGCTCTAGGGTCAATGAAGGAAGGTCTGGCTCTAAGGCTTACCCCATCTTTATAGAGGATAAGAAAAGGAGGAATGGCCATGTGAGCATGAATTTCAGAAACTCTGCAAGCTGAGGTAATGGCCAGAAGAACAGTTTTCCATGTGCAGAATTTGAGGATAGCAGAAGCTGCTTGCTCAAAAGGGGAAATGTTTTTCCAACACAAACTTTAGATCCTATGGTGAGGTGATAGGCTTCCTTAGAGGTTTAAGGTGCAAAACTCCTCTCAGGAAAAGTTTTGTCTCTGTCCTGGGCATGAGTGTATACTCCAAAGGTAAGTATGCATTGATAGCTGACAAGTGGGCTTTAATGGATAAATAGACCAAACCAGAATGTATTAGCTCACAGAGGTATTGAAGTGTGAATGTCTGTAAAAGGGGGTCAAGACTGTGTTTATGACACCAAATTGAGAATAATTTCCACTTGGCCATGTGTGATTTCCTGGTCTTGGGTTTTTTGGCTTCTTGTAGAACCTGAACTACCTCTTCAGGGAGTACGTGTCTTCTAGGAATTAAAACCCTATCATCCAGAGAGTGACTGGGATGAAGGAGCCATCCTTTTTGTTGAGTGATGATATCTGATTGTAGAGGGTTTCTCTACAAAGTTCCCTTTGACAGGGTGAAACAGGAAAGACAACCAATGCTGCCTTTGCCAGGAGGGTTCAGAAGCAGAAGTTCTGAAGAGTGCATCTGGACCATGAGCAGAAGCCTTGAAGCAGAGCAGGGCATGCATAGAGGAAAGTACAGTTGTGTAAAATCTTACAACAGCAGATGTCTCTTCTCTTCACTGTTGAAGTATTCTTCATCTTAGGGATCTCCCGTCAAGGCTAGCCCAACATCTGGCCAAAGCCAAATTTCCAAAATTCCAAAGCCTTTGGATGTCATGTCTGCTCCCTGTAGAGGAAACAGAGCATAAAGGTGATATATGGATGCAGTTACCCAGAACTGAATTGTCCCACAAGAGAACAGTCTACAAAGAACAAAGGTGGCTATATCCATCCAGAAGGAGAAAATGCAGATGGAAAAGGCAGACCCTCAGCCAGGAGGGAAAACAAAATCAAGCCAAAAAGAAAAAGGGGGATTGGAGGGAGGGGCCGAATACTGCAACAGTAAAGAGAAGGACCTCTACTGTAATGGTAAGACTTTACACAACTGTACTATGTCCTTCTATATCACAGTTGTAGTATTCTTCACATTAGTGAGAGTACCAACGCTCAAGAAAAGGAAAATGATTGGGAGGTGAAAGACTGGGAAGTGTCCTCAATGAACCTATGCAGAATGGCTCTAGAAAAACCTGTTCTGGCCAAGGAAACTATATCCAATCTATAATGCTTAGTAAAGGTATACACTGAAGACAAAGTAGCAGCTTCAAGGATGGAATTGGTGTCTAACCCCTTGAAGAAAGCACCAGAACAGGCAACAGCCCTAGTGGAAAGATCACTGACTGAGGTAGACAAGACACTTTCCATGCAAAGAAAAACATAAAGAAATGGCCTTAGATCTCCAGAAGGAGATGCTTTTCTAGAAGCAAGCCAAACCCAATGTCCTGGGATGAAAAGAAATAAAAAGCTGGTCAGACTTATGAATGGCCTAAGTTTTATCCAATTAATACCCAAGCTGTCTGTGCAAATCCAAAGTATGAAGGACCCTCTCACTAGCAGACTGAGGAGAAGGAAAAAAGGAAGGGGATTGTACTGCTTGATTCAAAGACAACTCATTAACAACCTTGGGCATAAAAGAAAGATTAGTACAAAGGGACACCATATCCCTGTGGAAAAAAAAAGAAAAAAAGGAGGGGGTGGCCGTAAGGGCCTGTAAATCAGAAACCCTCAGAGCAGAAATAAGAGCAAGCAATAAGACAGTCTTCCAGGTCCAATGCTGCACATAATCTGAACTTGCAGGCTCAAAAGGAGCCTGGGTCATTTTTTCTAAAAACAAAATTATGGTCCCAAGGAGGAAGAATAGCCTTCCTTTGGAGTGAGGCTAAGATGCAGGACGCCTTTAAGAAACTGACTTCAATGCGAGAGGCCGAAGGAGGATTCAAGGGCAGACAGGCAGAAGTAGCTGACAAATGGGCTTTTACAGAAGAATAGGCTAAGCCAGACTGGAACAACTCTCACAAATAGGAGAGAGCCAAAGGGACCTCACTGAAAAAGGGTCCTGGTTATGAATATGGCACCAGATAGAAAATCTCATCCATTTGGAATATAAGACTTTCCGGCTGCATGTTTTCTTGCCTCCTGAACATGCCCTCAAAAAAGAGGTGCCTAAAAGGGATCAAAACTCTTATCACCAACAGTGTCAGTTGAAGAGTGGACAAGTGAGGATAGATGAAAGACCAGAGATACTTCAGGTACAACTAACATTGGGTAAAACTGCAATCCAGGTTGTAGCCTGCTATAGATCCCCCACTATGTTCCAAGACTGCCACTCCACATTCCTAAACACACTGGAAAATATTAGGGTACAACCAAATACCCTTATACTGAGAGATTTTAACTATCCCTCCATTAACTAGGGAAATTACTCATGTACCAACACACTTGCTCAATGTTTTCTGGAATTCATTAATTCCAGTGGCCTGGACCAACTCATTCTTACCCCCACCAGGGGTAGAAACATACCTGACCTGGTTATTACTAACATGGGTGACCATTGCTATACACCAGTAATCAACTCCTCCCTGTTCAGATCTGACCACAGGCTAATCACCATGGATATCCACATCTCCCCCTCACCCCCCCCCCCTCCAAAGGAAACCACCATAAAAAAACTTCTCCAAAACCAATTGTGGGCTTCTAAAAACAGAGGTGGTTAACTTAACGACACCCATGCAAATGGAAAATAGGTGCATGACTGCTGAATCATACACCAATGCACTGTATGAGCACATACACAAGTATATGGAACGGGCCATACCAAACAGAACCAAGATGCTCTCCTCCAAAAAAAGGAAGCCATTCTGGTGCCCCCCCGCCATAAACAAACTCTACAACAGAAGAAAAAAAAACTGTTGTAGAAAAGGGTGCAAGACTGGAAAAATATCTAGACAGGAAAAGACTGAGATCCATCATCAAATCCTCTAAAGCTAGCTATGAAAACAAAATTGCTGCAGATTATAAAGACAAACACAAGGCATGCTATAGTTATGTCAAGAATCTACATAGCAATACTCAGATCTGCTCTGAGTTACAGCACAATGGCAATACATATACAGAACCAACTGAAATTGACAACATATTGGCTGACAGGTTCAGTGCGAACCTTACCCCCTTTTCACCCCCTAAAGGGCCTATCACAATACCTGAGGAATGCCAAGTCCCTATTGTCACAGCTACACAGGTAAAAACCCCACTGTCCAAAGCCAAGAATACAGATTCCATGGGACCTGATAATATCCCTAGCTGTGTTCTACATGAATTACAAAGTGAACTGGCACCACACCTGAGTACCCTGTTCATCACAGCCTCATTTCCGGCTCTGTTCCTACTGAATGGTGCACTGCTACGGTCATCCCACTCAACAAAGGGGGAGTGACTACAGACCCTGGGAACTACCGCCCCATTAGCCTGATGAGTCTGATATGTAAGGCTATGGAGCACATGATCATGGACCTTATAAATAAGGACATAGGACATCTCCAAACTCTGGACCTCATGCAGTATGGGTTTGTGAAACATAGATCATGCCTGCTCAACCTGATAGACTTCTTCGAGTCTGTCAGCAGAGCTGTGGATGAGGGCAAGGTAGTTCACACAGTATACCTAGATCTTGCCAAGGCCTTCGACACCATCCCTCAGTCAAGAATCATAGATAGACTCACCAAACAAGGCATAAACCCCTATATAATAAGATGGGTTGCCAATTGGCTCACTGATAGAACCCACACCGTGAAAGTAGCGGACTCTAAATCTGACTACTGACCAGTTACAAATGGTGTCCCACAGGGATTGGTCCTAGGTCCTCTCCTGTTTGGCATCTACTCTGAAGCTCAAGCCAACACAAAGGGACTCTGGTTGACCAAGTTCACAGATGACTGTAAACTGGGAGCCATTATTGATTCTCCAACTGATGTAGACATTTTACAAAAAGGCCTCACTGACACCAGTGACTGGTACCAAAACCATGGCCTTAAGCTCAATGACAAAAAGTGCATTGTCATTCCCTTTGGGAAAAATCTGGTGCCCATGAACTACCACATAGGCGGTAGTCCACTAAACACCGAAGGTGTGATAAGAGACCTGGGGACACAGGTTGACAGCAACTTCTCCTTTGATAACCACATTGTCACTGTAGTCAGAAAGTCCTTCTATGTGGCACATCTCATTACAAAAGGTTTCTCATCCAGGAAAAAAGAGGTCATAATCCCTCTCTACTCTTCCCTCATTAAACCTATTATAGAATACAACACCCCATTTGGTATGTACCTCACTAGACACCTACAACAACTGGAAAGGCCACAAAAATGCCTCACTAAGAAGATCTTAGGCCTTAGACACATGCCCTATATGGACAGACTCAAAAAACTCCAGCTATACTCTGTTTCTTATCGCCTACTTAGAGGCGACCACTCCTTGACCTATAAAGCCATTTCTGACCCACATATGCTAGATATTCTACATCTAAAGAAATCCCAATACCTTTGTGTCACACGCTCCAGGGACCTTAACCTCATTACCACAATAAACAGAACATGCTGGAGGGACAGGTTCCTAACCCAGAGACTTCCCATACTCTGGAACAAACTTCCCATTCACATCAAGCAGAGAATTCACTGGCCCTTTTTAAGAGAAATCTTGATGAGTGGGTGGAAACTAGAAAGATCACCCCGAGGATCACTGCAGTGGCCTTGCTTGACAGAGGCACTGGGAACTAACTTTGGGTGGCATGATGCCAGGGAATCTTCTTGGGCTAGGCCATTAGCCTAGTACACACCTATGAACCTATAAGAATATGAGGGTAAGCATCCTTCAGACCCAAGGACACCAGAAAATCCTGGGGTAGTACAAGAGGAAACAGGGTTTGAAGAGTAAGCATCTGAAAAGAAGGAACCAGGAACATCCTGGAGTAAAATCCCTTTCCTACTTGGGGAGGAAGGACTGGTTTAATAGTTCCCTGGTCCACCAGTGACCCAAAGACCTCTGAGAAAAAAGGAAGTTGTTCCAGAGAATGTTGGGGACTCCCTCAAAAATGAGGGAAAGACTTCCACACCATGAAGTAACCCTGATGGATGACACAACCCATGAGTCCAAGGTTATGAGATACCAGTTTGGAAGACAGAGGGACAGCCAAAGGGACAAGGAAACCTGGCTGAGGGGTAGGGGGCAAGATGTCAAAGAGAAGCAGGCTTGTCAGATAAAGGCGGCTTCTGGCCAGAGAAACCTAAGAAACCTTAGCAGGAGGAGCTCGCTTTCTATTCTTCCTGCCTTTAGTGGCCTGACAAAGCTATCTTTGAATAAATGCAGGTCTATTAGTATAATTCTTCTGGAACTTAAGGATGGGAGAGAGAAAACCATGTTTAAGGTCTTGTAAAGCCTTACCTTTTTCTTGAAGAGACTTAAATATGTCAGCAGCAGTTCCAAAATGATTTTAATTATCCAAAGTAGCATCTAGCAACTTGGCCTTAATGTCCTCAGGTAAAGACTGAAGATGAAGCTAGAAGTAATGCCTCATGGCAAACCCAAAGGCAGCAGTTCTGGAAGCAGTATCAGCAGCATCATAGCTGCATTTGATAGACTGGTGAGCCATTTGAGAGGTAGGACTGAAAATAGATAAAGTGGAAGAATTACCTTCAGAATCAGGGGATCAAAAATAACCTGACAAGCCTGGACAATCAAGGCCAGGGGCATATCTCATCATATAGGTCTGGTAACTGGTGGCCCAAAAGATCAAAGCTGAAGCAGTATAAACCTTCTTACCAATCCTCTCCATTGCCCTACTATCCTTATCTGAAGGTAGAAGCTTGGACAAGGGCAAAAGCTTAGGAGGCTTGTGTGATGCCCCACCACTGGCCCAGTAATCAAGAAGCTTCAATCCTCACCACTGAAAACAGTGGAGGACATACACACTAGGACAATGACAAGTACGCGCACAGTAAAATTGCAATTTCCCTTAAGAGCACACAGAGACCACAGTCAGTCTGGGACTGGTTTCTCCCTCTTTCTCCAGATCCCCAGTAAGACTCCCCACTGGCACAGCTATATAGTTGAGATCTCAGCTGAGTGGCCAGGCTAAGACCTTCAGCACCCTCTCTGTCCAACCAGTGGTTCATGTCCCTGCCCAAGTAGCTGCCCTACAGCATACTCCCTAGCTTGAGCATTCCTGTCATACCAAGCTTTTTTTTGCTGTTGAGCTTCTGCCAGGTTCTCCTGGGCTAAGCCCATGAGCTCCCTGAGCCTTGTCCTGAGGTTTAGGACATATGCCACAACAGACTCCTTGTGGGATTAACACTCACCCACCCACTCATCATGAATCATATCTAGAGGTACCCTCACCCTATACAGTAACTCAAATGGTGAAAAACCTGTGGATTCCTGGGGCACCTCTCAAACAACAGATGAGGCAAATATTTGTCCCACTCCCTCTTGAACTGGCCTACAAATACCTGTAGAATGGTCTTTAGTGTAGAATTTGACCCCTCCACCAGACCATTGGTCTGGGGATGGTAGGGGGTGGTCTTTAGGTGCTTCACCTCACAGTGCTTCCAGAGACAAGCCAGCAGGTCTGACATGAAATTGGCACCTTTGTCGGTCACTATTTCTTTTGGGAAACCTACCCTGCTGAAAATCTCTAACAAAGCATTTGCCACTTTTTCTGCCTCAGTGGGGGACAGTGCCACTGCCTCAGGGAATATGGTAGCATAATTTGCTACCACTAGGATATACTTCTTCCCTGTAGAAGTTTCCACTTTTAAACTATAAACATTTACACAGTTACAATAGTGTATATACATTTCTGTTCTTTTCCAGTAGGGTACTCAGTTCAAATTACAGTATCCATAACTACCCTCTGAAATGGCTCCTCAATCACAGGCAAAGGCATCAAAGGAGCTTTGATCTTGTCCCCTGCCTTGCCTACCTTTTGGCAAGGCTCACAGGTCCTGGAGTACCTTGTTACATCTCTGGAAATCCCAGGCCAATAAAAATTCTGCATAATACATATTTTGTATGCTTTATGCCTATATGACCTGCAAAGAGAATGTCAGGTGCTAGGGCTAGAAATGCCAGACATTAGACTCTGGGCACTACCAACTGCTGTATTCTCTCACCCTCTAGCCCTCACTCAGGGGTCCACTCTCTATATAGTAACTCTTTGTCCCAGTATACATATTCCCCTTTTCCTTGACAATCAGGTGCCTCACTGGCTACCTCCCATGGGCCTTGTAATGTAGGGTCTGAGAGCTGAGCCATTCTCAACTCTCTCTTGGTATCCCTACCCAGCTCCCCTTCCACAGGAAATCTGGCATTATCTGACAGTGGTGCCTCACTGTCATCCTGGATACTACTACTCACATTTGCCCTTGCAGTCACTGTGTCCAAGGAAACATCAGTACCCACAAGCAGCTGTGGCTCACCTTCAGTCTCACTGCTACAGGGTAGCTCCCTCTATGAAGTAACCACCACACAAGTCCTGGCTTCAAGTCTGAAGACTGTCTGGGTCCCCCCAGGCTACCAGACCCACATGCTTGTCTCCAAGCCTGACTGCATGTCACTGCATGCTCACATGGTACTGCATTATCAAAATAATTCCCTATCAGGACATCTGCAGGGATATCCTCAAACATACCAACTTGCTGGCTTCCTTTTCCACCCCCCCAGTCAAGGTGAACTTTAGCCCAAAGTATTTGGAATGGGGTCCCTCTTAAAGCTCTGACTGGAGTACACTGCCCAAGCAAGTAGTGCTCCTCTTTAACCATTGCAGGTTTCACAATGGTTAGGTCAGAGGCTATGTCTCTGTTAGCAGTGGCCTGTTCCCCATTTACTAAGATAAGATATAACCTCTTTTGGTAGCTTGGTACCCTTGTTGTTTCCAGACAACTTACTGCTGGCATTCTGTCATTTCCACTTACTGGCTCTCCCAACTTTTGTTCCGCACCTTGCCTCAGTGGACATCTATAAGCTACATGGCCCCACTGGCTGTATTTAAAACTTTAACCCTTGGTCCTGGATGTGTACTTGGACTAGTGGTTTCCCCTGCTACTGGTGGACTCTGTTGGGGCAGTCTAGGCTGCCCACCATGGGTTCCCTTAGACCTATAAGCAGCACTAGGTATCCCTTTCCTGTGCAGTGATGCCCTGCTTGCTAGGTATAGATCTCCCTTCTTCCCCAACTCATCTGTAGTATTGCATTGCCTATCTGCTAACCAGATTCTCATGTCCTCAGGCAAAGTGCTAAGGACTTGTTCCCTCACCAAAAGGTCTGCCATCCCTTCAAAAATGGTGACCTGACACCCACTCACCCATCAATGAAAATAAGTTCTTAGTTCAGCAGTATAGTCACACCCACTTTCATCTGCCTTGCATCTATGCTCACGAAACTTTTTCCTATAAGCTTCGGGTGTTAACTTAAAGCATTCTAACAAACAATTTTTAACAGTATTATAATTTAAGCAATCAATATCAGACAATTTAGAAACAGTGGTTATGGCTTTACAATGGAGTAAGGGGGGTCAGGAACCATATCCAAAGCCCTTGGTCAACATTATACTGTTTACATACCCTTTCAAACATATGAATAAAACTGTCAAAATTATCACCATCTGTAAATTGTGGAAGACATTTACTGACCTTTGTGGCTTCTGGGCTTCTGTTATTCCCTTACCCATTACCTCCATGACCCTGGTGATGAGTCAGTATCTCCTTCTCATGTTGCCTTTGCCCCTCATTCTCTTCAGCTTCCAGACATATCAGTCTCTCTGCTGATTCTAGTGCTATCTGTTTCTCCTTTTCTTCAGCCTCTAAATGCTGCAGTCTCTCTAATGATTCTAGTTCTAACCGTTTGGCCTCCAGTTCAAGTCTCTTTAACTCCAGATGGATTTTTTAGTTCTCTGTGAAAAGGTTGAACTGTCCATTTTCTGAGAGATGTACATCTCCAGGGCCAGCCAGGTTGTCCTGCTGGTTGCTGGTCTATGATGCAGCTGTGCTAAAGGCTGCAATACTTTTTGCTTTAGTCAGGTTGCCATGCACCAGTCCTTTAGCCTGGCACATGTCAGCCAACTGGCTCCTTGTCAGCTTGCCATACTCCTCTACTGACATCCTTGCCTGCTCTCCCTGACTAACTAAGCTAACAAAATATAAATAAGACATTTTTGATATGAAACTCTGAATGTTCACTGTATGGCTGATTGAGAGTACAAACACCTTCTTCAGTGACCACTGTTTACAGGCTACGGGAATTCAAAATCCACACCACTGAATCCTAATATGTGGCTATCCCACCACTGCAAACCAATTAATATGTGATGTCCTAATGCAGGCACAGTAATCAAGGAGCTTCAGTCCTCACCACTGGCAACAGTGGGGGAAAGTACACACTGGGAGGATGACAAGTACACACACAGTAAAGTGCAATTTTCCTTGAGAATGCACAGAGCCACAGTCAGCCTGGGGCTGGTTTCTTCCTCTTTCAC
Organism: Protopterus annectens; assembly: GCF_019279795.1. Classification (NCBI taxonomy): domain Eukaryota; kingdom Metazoa; phylum Chordata; order Ceratodontiformes; family Protopteridae; genus Protopterus; species Protopterus annectens. The sequence goes on from NC_056725.1 coordinate 661,300,743, forward strand.
CAGATCTCCAATAAGACTCCCCACTGGCACAGCCACAGAGTTGAAATCTCAGCTGAGTGACCAAGCCAAGACCTCCAGCACCCTCTCTATCCAACCAGTGCTTTGCGTACCTGCCCAAGTAGCTGACATACATACTCTTTGAGATTTGATTTATATACAGACACACACACACACACACACACACACACACACACACACACACACACACACACACACACTTGGGAAAGGCTGGCACAGGTTTAGTAGCTATGCCCCCTTTTGCCCAGACTATTGTTGTTGTGTCTTTCGGCTTTTCCCAGTTAGGGGTCACCACAGTGTAACTCCGGTCCGCTAATGATTGGTAGTTGATTTTTATGTGCTGGGTTACCAGCCCTGATGTACAACCTTCAATGAAGGTATGCCCATTCACGCATGTCTCCACGCAGAAGACGCTCTAGCTGAGAAAGGTAGTTATTACTGACAGCAGCAAACTCTTTATCAGCTACTTTAAAGGGACAATCCCAGTTTACCTTGAACAGTGTGTAATTCTTACCATGCTCATTGTCTGTCTTGGGTAGGGGAGTGTTACCTACAGGAAGTTTCAGCCTCTTGATCATAGGTTCATTGGTGTGTAGTAGGCTAATGGCCTTGGAGCCTTTACAAGCCTAGCCCATAGAAGTACCCTGGCATCGTGCAGTCCTTTTTTATTTCCTGATCTACTCACAACACCTTTTAGGTTGAGCCATTCATTATTTTAGCTTGTGACTTGCTATTTTCAAGGCAATGTATCTTCTAAATGCTTTTAATGACCTGCCTTCTCCTGACCTCTAGTTTCTGTGGAAAGGATTAGTAAACAGAGTTATTCAGCCTTTTTTGAGATGCTAATTACCTTAGCCAGTGGCTTTTGTCTTTGCCAAACAATAGTACTTCATGGATTTTATTTCCTGTTGCTACTTCTGTAGAAAGCATGTGTGATTCAACTCGTAAACATTAGTACATAGAGTTCTCTATTCCTTGCATTTCATGTTATTTAGTGCCTACTTTGGAATCCACATTGAATGCATTTTGTAGTACAGGCATTGCATCTTGCTAAATTGCTGGATCTCTTCATCGTCAGTTTCTTTTGCTCTATGTATTTTAACAGTCTATGTAGTTTTTCTCATTCAAAAAGAGGATGAAAGCATTTTATAATGTGCCTGGTAGTATTGCTCTCCAAAGAAGTACTATATAATTTTTTTCTATTACTTTCACTTGACATATTACTTTTTCATGCTGAGTTCTGCATTTCCAAGTACAGCTGCAGCCCGTTGTTTCATTAGTTTAGTTATTAGTCCTACAGGCTATGATCCAAATTTCTTGTTCTCACAGAACTTGCACAACAAAACGACAGAACTGCTACTTTATTTGAGTGGTATCACGTACCTCTCCTTCATATCACTGTAGTAAAATAATGAAAGATAAGTGTAATATTTGCTTCAGTACATGCTCTTGAGTGACTCCTCTACTTGCTTTCCAACAGTTTCAGTGAGATTCCCATGAGTGATGCTTTCATACCTTACACTGCATGTCTGCAGTTCATTTCTGATGCTACTCTCTGCAGTGTTATCACCACTCTGTTAAGCATCACTGCCTTTCATTTTGTTCTGATCAAAATTCAGTTTCTTGACTACCTTACTAATTATATCCTTATATTTCTGAGTCCCTTATTTTCTTGCCAATCATCCTAAATATAATGCAAATAGCAAATAGGACAACTGTGCCGGGTCCCTCTGCTCAACCAGTGATCAGAGAGGACCCCTGCCCACTTTAGTTTTCACCTTTCATCACTCGTATATCCTCTTAATCAATTTAATTTTATTTTACATTTGTTAACCGGGTAGAGTCCAGCTGGGCAAGTAGCTCATTTTCAGTGTAGACCTGGGAAGATGAGCTCCATATCAACAGTACAAAAAGATTACAAATTTTTTTAAAAGATTTACAAACAATATACAAAAAGTTTGACAGTTCCCAGCAATCACAATTTACATAAAAGTAATGTAAAACAGAAAACATTACATTTCTTAAGCCTTATTACAGACAGTAATATGAAACTCATTAAATATATAACTAAAACATATTGTGGTATTTTCATTTGGTAGAAGTAAGACAAGAAGATAGCAGAATAAAAAACATTTGATCAAAGGCATGAGAAGCTAGCCAGGAGTATTACAGGAGCATAGCCATGGTTGAGTAAGGTATTCCTTTAGGAGTTTTTTGAAGCTATGATAATCTGTGTTTTTAAGATATTCTGGGGTAATAGGTTGCACTGTTTGGCTACTTTGAAGGAGAAGAGAGAGTCACCGAAGTAATTATGGGACTTTGTAACATCGAATATAAGTTTATCAGATGATCTAAGGGTCCTGGGGTTGGTATTTAGTTGCACTAGGTTGGAGAGTGCAGGACAGTTTTCAGGTTTGTGGATAATGGAATGGGCAGTGGTGAGCCGATTGAGCAGTAACAGATTGGGAAATGCAAGCCTGTGTAATCAACCTTATAATTCCATTGCTCTGCTCCTAAAGTCCCAGCCTACTCTGTCAAATGCTTTCTCTGCATCAAGACAAACAACAGTGGTATGTTCTTACATTCTGCTTCCCCCTGGCTCATCGGTGTTCTGTTAATGTTGTCAAAAGTTTGCCTCCCCTCCACAAAACCACATTGATCCATATCTATCAAATTTCAGCATCACTTTTGCCATTCTTTTAGCCATCATTGACATAAACACCTTATAATCATGATTGAGTACTGAAATGTGTCTGTATGAAGCTGGATCTGATGGATCTTTACCCTCTTTACACATTGCAGCTAGCACTACTTTCATCCAGGATATTGGTACTTTTCCTCCTCCTAAAATACTGTTAAAACCTTCCAGATCTTTATCATTTTTTCCCTTCTAAATTCCAAACTTTCACAGGAATACAATCTACTCCTGGGGACTTTCCTGTAGATTGGTTATACATCACCGTTATCTCATCTCTTCCTATCCTAACTGTTCTCACCTAGTACTTACCTATGAATTGGAGAAGATGCCTGGATAATGAATCCAATGTGAGACTAGGATAAAATTTCCCCCAGTACCTTAACAACCATGATGTGTAGTTTATCTAAAGCTACTTATTTTCATACGGGAAAGTTTTCTTTTTCATAACACTCTCTCAAATCATGTTGCACGTGAAAAAAGTATAGTGTAAGCCAACAGTGATGCTTCATGTACTGAGAGGAGTTCAGATATGCCACACTGCCAAAAATCATTCATTATTTCCTCAATTACCCACTTAGCCTAATTGCAGACACACAGTAAACTTGGTGCTTACCCTGATCAGGGTTCCAGTGAATGGCCAGGCACATGGACACACAATACAGTGAGAGCAAGTGAAGAAGTGTAATTTCACTGCACATTATGTAATTTAATGTGGGAGGAAATGCAGTACCAAAATTCACAAGAAGATTGTATAGATTCAGAGAAAGTGCCACCATTTAGAACTGAACCGGGGACATAAGTAATGCAAGGTGGTAATGTTGATTACTTCATGACTGTGCTATTTCGGATATAAATTAGAATTTAGCTAATATGAAGATTTTGGTCCTCTAGAATAAGCTAAGTAAAATAGTGTTTTCATTCATAATCCCATGACACAGATATAGCATACTCAATAAGTGATCTAAAGCAGGCTTTAGCATTTCATTGATGCCAAATTAAAGATTTCCTCCAATAATCCATTTAGCAGTTTGTCCATGCTTGCACAAGAACCTCACTGACACCAAATGGAGCATTTCCTCCAATGATCCCTTCAGTAGTTTCTGCATGTGTATCCATGCACTTCACTGAAACCAAAAGGAACATCTCCCCAAAACAATCCTGACAGTAAGTTGTCTGTGTCTGTACAAGCATATCACTGACACCAAATGAAACACTTCACCCAAAAATGTCCACACAAATACTTCAGTGATGACATAAATAATTTCCTCAAATGAACCCTTCTGTATTTGGAGGAGGAAACACCATTGCTTAAAGACATGATATATATGTTTGAAAAAAAGCTATTTAAATTGAAATGTATGTATTCAAATTGACAACAGATATTTGCAATGTTGTCACAGCTTGGGTATTGTCCCACAGGGGCTTAGAATGTACAAATATCCTTTTGGGTTAACATATACCGAGGAGGTTATTAATGAATTTCACTGGTTTTACGATGAATGTGGGTTGGCACTTATTAGTAAGTTAATTAAACATAATGAAGTGACACTGAGTGTTTTAAAAAAAACAAGTGGAAAAGCTGAATAGTGATATTTTGAAAGATTTGTTGTACATGGAGTATGAACACTTGTATAAAAAAGTTTTATTTAGGGTAAACAAAAGAATTAATAACATATTCTCGAAGAAACAAAAAAAGTTGGCTACAGATAAAAAACAATATGCAGAAGGAAATGTATACTCAGGGCCCCATTGAAATGAGAATTACATTAAAGGTAAGAACGGGAATGTGTTTACACCCACAGTGGGATGGGTAACCGAACATGCAAGGGTGGAAAGAACGGGTCACATACCACATAGGGGATTGGATGAGCTAGATTCTTTTTCTGAACACAATGAAAATTTTTTTGCAGTGAGAAGGTCAGAAAGACCGGGCAACAAGACCCAACACAATATAGATTCAGGACAACATTATCCACAAATGGCTCATGTGGAAAACCAGGGCTGGAAAAAAGTAGGAAAGAAAGTGAAATAGCGCTGGTGGTAGATACTGATGGTGCTGTGTCTGAATACAAATTATTTAAGATCTTTAATTACACCTTATTAGTACTTAAAAAGGAACATTTTAATCTGTTTTCTAAGGGGTTTAAATTTGTGTCCACTAGTTATGGGGACATAGCTAATACCTTAGTGGATTTTAAACTTTACCTTAGGAAGCTTAACCTGGGAAAGCTTTATAAAAGTGCTGGTGAAGAGGAGAAAAGTTATCATACAGGTTTACATAGGAAAAGTACTATTAACCCTCCGCTCCATCCAGTTCTTATGACTTTTGAAAAATGTGTTACTGATAAAATATATGAAGCATATAATAGAAATAAGAACAACATAGTACCCCCCAACCTGGATAGGGTAGAAAAAGCTTTGTTCAATGATTTGAAGAGTGAATGTAGTTTACGTATTATGAAACCTGACAAGGGAGGGGGTGTTGTGCTTTATGGTACAGAAGAATATAACAATGCCATAACCAATATTCTTTTAGATTGTAACACTTATTCTCCAGTCTCTAAAAATGAGATCATGATAGCCTATGGTAAGATTGATTCCTTATTAGAAGAGTATCTGTTAGAGAATAGAACAGATGGAAAAACATATTACTTTTTAAGGCAACTTAATCCCATTATTCCTAATATCTTTGGGGTGCCTAAAGTACATAAATGTGTTAAAGACCCCCCTTTTAGACTGATTGTTTCTGCCAGGGGTTCCAAAACGCATCCCTTAGCAGTGTTCATTGATTACTGGACCAAGCAAATTGTATTTAGAATGAATCATTTAATCAAGGACTCATGGGAATTTTTGAGTAAGTTAACACATGAGGTATGGAAAGACAACTTGGGTTTCCTTACCATTGATGTTAGAGAGTTGTTTACGAACATACCGAGACATGAAAGACATCAGTATTTCAGTGATAGTATTAATGAATTTTCCACCATGTCTAGTGACAAAATTCAATTGATTTTGGAACTTATGGAAGCGGTGCTTGACCACAACTATATAAACTTTCAAGGTGAACACTACCAACAGACCAGTGGGGTGGCAATGGGGGCAGCTTGTGCCCCCATTTATGTCAATTTGGTTATGTTGGAGTGGGAACATTGGTTTGTATTTAATTGCCCCTACACAAACAACATACGTCTATATGTGAGATTCTTGGACAATATATTTGTTTTGTGGGAAGGGGACAAGGAGAGTGTGGACTCCTTTATGCAATATTTAAATAAGTGCACCACTTTTTTCAAATTTACTTATACATGGGATAAGGAAAGCATAAACTACTTAGACACCACTATTTTTCAGACCAAGGATGGTTTTGCATAAAGGAGTCCACACTCCCTGGACTACATGAAGAAAGACATGGAAGAGCTCTCGGATCATGTGGCCCAGGCAGGTATGACCCTAGCCCTGAGTAGCATCCTGCCTTCGCCCAGAATGATACCACAATATAAGGATAAAATGATTGACTTCAACAATTGGCTAAGCTTATGGTGTCATTCAAAGGGGATCCAGTATCTGTCTGCCTGGGATGACATGATTGACAGACCACGATGCTTTGCCAGAGATGGTCTGCACCTGTCGCCCCTGGGATTCAGGTTAATGGCTAAGGCTCTTGCCACCCCTATAGTGCCTTTTTTAGGCAAACTTCAAAGGACAAAACCACCACTGTAACAGGTACAAGCATGCAAAATCTGAAGGTAATGCTACTCAATGCTAGAAGTCTAAACCTCAAAATGCACTCTCTCGAGGCACTCCTAAAAATGGAGAACATCGATATCTGTGCAGTAACTGAGACCTGGTTCAAGGCTCCAGAGAGCACCCCTACAATACCAGGCTACAACTCTTACCACACCTTTCGGCCACCAAACCAGGACCGAAACACTAAAGGTGGAGGAGTGTCAATATTCACCAAGGATATTCACACCACCAGGCTAGTTGGCCAACACAATGTGTCTGAAATTCTCCAAGTGCAACTAACACTAGGTAAGACTGCAATCCAAATTGTAGCTTGCTACAGATCCCCCACCATACCCCAAGATCCTCACTACACCTTTCTAAACATACTGGAAAATATTAAGATAGAACCAAACACCCTAATACTGGGTGATTTTAACTATCCTGCCATTAACTGGGAAAACTACTCATGTCCCAACACCTTTGCGCAACGGTTCTTGGAATTCATAAATTCCAATGCCCTGGATCAACTAATCCATAGTCCCACCAGGGGCTCCAATATCCTAGACCTGGTCATTACCAACATGGGAAATCAATGCTCCATACCTATGGTCACCCTCGTTAGTCAGGTCTGACCATAAGCTAATCACCCTTAACATCCACATGCCACCCCCCCCCCCAGTAAAGAAACCACCTTAAAAAACTTCTCCAAAGCCAACTTCATGCTACTCAAGTCAGAAGTGACAAACTTCATAACACCCATGCAGACGGGAACTGAAAGTTCAACTGCTGAATCCTACACTAAGGCACTGTACGAGCACATCCATTCATGCATGAATCATGCCATCCCAAATAGAACCAAAATGCTCTCATCCAAAAAAAGGAAGCCAATCTGGTGGTCCTCTGCCATAAACAAACTTTACAACAAAAGGAAGAAACTTTTGCAGAAAAGAGGAAAATCCCAGGATGCAAAAAACTCCCTTACTAGCCTCAGTAAGAAACTGAGATGCCTCATAAAATCCTCCAAAGCTAGTTACGAAAATAAAATTGCCAAAGATTCCAAAGACAACCACAAAGCATTCTATAACTATGTCAAGAATCTAAATGGTATTGCTCAGATCTGCTCTGAGCTAAAACAGAATGGCATTAAATATACTGATCCAAAGGATATTGCCAATATCCTGGCAGATCGATTCAGTGCCAACTTCACCCCCCTCTCACCCCCTAAATGGCCCATCTCAATACCGGAAGATTGCCAAATTCCAGCAATAACGGCCACACAGGTACAAAACGCACTCTCTAAAGCCAAGAATACAGCATCCATGGGACCAGATGACATCCCGGGCTGTGTACTACATGAACTACAATATGAACTGGCACCTCACCTAAGTGTCATGTTTAATCATAGCCTCACCTAAGGTTTCGTGCCACTGAGTGGCGCAGAGCTACAGTTATCCCAATCCACAAGGGGGGATCCACCTTGGATCCCGGAAACTACCGTCCCATCAGTCTGACAAGCCTTATCTGCAAGGCCATGGAGCGTATTATCATGGAACTTATAAACAAAGACATTGGCAACCTTCAAACACTGGATCCCACCCAGTTTGGGTTTGTGAAGGGCCGATCTTGTCTCCTGAACCTGATTGACTTCTTTGAATTAGTCTCCAGAGCCATGGACAAGGGTAAGGTGGTCCACACAGCCTATCTAGACCTTGCCAAGGCCTTTGACACCATCCCCCACTCTGGAATCATAGATAAACTTACTAAGTTGGGCATTAATCCCTATGTCACCCAATGGGTTGCTAAATGGCTTACTGATAGAACCCACACTGTAAAAGTAGCCGACTCCAAATCCAGCTCCAGACAAGTGACAAGTGTAGTACCTCAGGGTTCAGTCCTGGGGCCGCTCTTGTTTGGCATCTACTTCTCTGAAGTACAGGTCAACACTAAGGGACTCTGGCTAACAAAGTTTGCAGATGATTGCAAACTGGGAGCCATTATTGAATCCCCAAATGATGTGGATACTCTACAAAAGGGCCTTACAGAAACAGATGCTTGGTGCCAGAGCCATGGTCTCAAGCTCAATGCCAAGAAATGTATTGTTATCCCCTTTGGGAAAAAACATGTATCCATGAATTAGCATATAGGTGGCAGTACACTAAACACAGAAAGTGTGATAAGAGACTTAGGGACACAGGTGGACAGTGGTCTCACCTTCGATAACCACATAGCCACAGCAGTCAGGAAATCCTTCTATGTGGCACACCTCATCACGAAGGGCTTTTCATCCAGAAAAAAGGAGGTCATTGTCCCACTGTACTCATCCCTCATTAGACCCATTATAGAATACAACGCCCCATTTGGTATGTACCTCTCAAGACATCTGCAACAACTGGAAAGGCCTCAGAAATACCTCACTAAAAGAATCACAGGCCTAAAGCAGATGCTCTACGCTGACCACCTTAAAAAACTCCAGCTATACTCTGTCGCATATCGTCTACTCAGAGGCAATCTCTGCTTAACATACAAGGCCATGTCAAACCCAGAGCTGTTGGGCATGCTACACTTAAAGAAATCCCAATCCCTCAGAGCTACACGCTCCAGGGATCTAAACCTTGTCATCACAATAAACAAAACATGCTGGAGGGATAGGTTCCTGACCCAGAGACTTCCCAAACTCTGGAATAGATTGCCCATACATGTCAAGCAGAGTGCCTCTTTGGACCTCTTCAAGAGGAACCTTGACGATTGGATGGAAGAAAGGAAATTCACCCCAGGGATCATGTCAGTCACCCTGCTAGACAGGGGTCCAGGAAGGTCCAGGAAAGTAAATAATGTGGGAAGAAATAGCCAGGGAATTGTTATGGCTAGGCTTGTATAGGCCCTAGGGCTGATAGTCTAGTACCAACCTATGAACCTATGAACCTAAGAATATATAGAAAAATACATGGTGTAACAGTTATTTGCATTACACCAGCAACCATCTCATGTTTCAGAAAAAAAGTCTGATTAAGGGGCAAGCAGTGCGCATGGCCAGAATGACCTTTGACAGGAAGGACCTTGAAGGTGAATTAAAAAATCTTGGAGGCATGTTTATGGAGAGGGATACCCTGAGGCCATATTTCTAGGTGTCCTTGATGAAGTATATAGAGGGTGGGGTACTAGATACAAGGCCCTTTTGGGTAAGCCTTTGGATGAAATTAATAAACAAGGAAGAAATAACAAATATCAAAAGGCATGTGTAACGGAATTCAATGGTTTTACAGGACCTTTTATGAATATCATACAGGCTAATTAGAGTATGCTTAAGGTTAACAGGAAACTGCATGAAGTGGTGGGGCATGAGCTTATATTTTCTTTCAGGACAGGAAGGAATTTTAAAAGAGCATTTGAACAATTGGAAGTTTCCAATTGTCATATTAAAAAGGCTACTAGTTCTTGTGGTAGCTGTAAGCAGTGTCCATACATCATTAATTAATTAATTAATTAATTAATTAATTAATTAATTAATTAATTGATTGATTAATTAATTAATTAATGTATTTATTTATATTTGTTGACCGGGAGTGTCCGACTGGATGTAGGTCCATTTTCAGTGGAGGCCCGGGGAGAAAAGCTCCAAAGTTAAAATAAACAGACAGTAGTTACATTGGATTACATAGCGATTAACAATTTACATAGCAATTACTTACAACATATTTACAGATGAAGAACATAGTACATCAGTAGACAACTAGAATCTTTATCTGTGAAGTACATAACAGACATTAACAAATGTTAAAATAAGAAGTTCCTGCTGTATAATAAGTACTAGGCTTATGAGCATCTGAGCTTGCTATAATCAAGGTAGTTAGTGGAGTGGAAAGAAAGGTAGTGGTTGGATGGGGTGGGTGATATTAGAGTGGGAGTTGCAAGGGCATAGCCAGCATGTTTTTAGGTGCATTTTTAGTAAAGTTTTGAAGTGGGTGCATGATGGTACGGAGGTAATTGTGGGTGGGAAGGAGTTCCATAATTTGGCTATGGTGCAAGAGAATAGTGCTTCACCAGCAGAGTTATTGGCTTTAGTGATCTGCAAGTGATTTTTGTAGCTGGATCTTAGTGGTCTGGTGGTGCGACAGGGTTGGAGTAGATTCTGGAGGGATGGGACATTTAGTGGATGGTTTACTAGTTTGTGGGCGAGTGAGAGTTGATACCATTGAAGGAGGTGAGGGAGTTCAAGCTAGCCCAGTTCAGCAAGTGAGAGACAGTGGTGACTACGGTAGGATGCCCCTGTGGCGAATTTGGTGATTTTGTTGTAGCAGGTCTCTAGCTTGTTTAGATCGCATTACCTTAGGTTGGTATATATCGGAGAGGCATAAAATAGGGTGGAGATAAGGTGGGAATTTGCTAGTGAAATCTTTGCTGCTTTGGTGAGAAGATGCTTATTTCTGTATAACGCTCCTAGTTTTTTGTGGACTTTTTTTATGGTCATGGATATGTGAATGTCAAATTTTAGTTTATTGTCTATTTCCACTCCTAGCAATTTGATGTGTTCAGTTGGGTATATAGTGGTGTTGGCTTTTGCTGTGATGTTAAAGTGAGAGTTGTTTTGAGTATGCTTGGTGGGTTGGAAGATGAGTAGTTTAGTTTTGTTTGGGTTGAGTATTAATTGGGCATCGGATAACCAAGTTTCAACAGAGGAAAAGGCTTCCTGTGTGACTTTTTGCAGTTTGGATAGGGACTGGGCTGAGTAGATGATGGTTGAGTCATCTGTGTATTGTATGAGTGTGCCATGTTTGGTGGCAGAGGCTAGATTATTGGTGAAAACAGAGAAGAGTAGGGGTCCAAGGATTGATCCTTGGGGAACCCCTATGGAGACAGGTAGTTGGGGAGATATGTCATTCTGCCATACAACGGATTGTTGGCAGTCAGACAGGTAACTCTGAAACCAGTTGGTGACTGATTGTGAGAAGGATAGGTTATTGAGGACAGAGATAAGTTGTTTGTGTGGCACCATGTCAAATGCTTTAGATAGGTCTAGGAAAGTAGCAGAGGAGAGATAGCCATTGTTTTTATGCTGAAGGACAGTGTTAGTAAAGGAGAGTAAGGCAGTGGTGGTGCTATGGTTTGGTCGGAAACCATGCTGAGTATTGGAAAGGAGGTTGTTAGTAAGGAGGTAGTCTGAGACCTGAGAGTGTATGCATCTCTCTAGTATTTTGGAGAGTGGAGAGAGAATAGCTATGGGGCGGTAACTGGTTAGTTCTGTGGAGGGTCAGCCTTTGCGGAGGGGAATTATATGTGATACCTTCTACAGTGTGGGAACGTAACTTTCTGAAAGAGATCGGTTAATCAAGATGGAAACTGGGTAGGCCAGAGCATCAGCTGCGATTTGTAGGTATTCACTTGGGAGGTTGTCTGCTGCTAATTTGGTGGGTTTAAGTTTAGTTAAGAGTTTTTTTTATGTTGGAGGTAGGTACAGGAGAAAAAGAGAAGGCAGTGGGAAGATTACTAGTTGAAGGTGTGGGTTGGAGGGGAGGGGGGTTGTGTTGTTTAGCTAGTGATAGTATGTTTTGTGTGAAGTGTGTGTTGAAAGAGGTAGCAATATTTTCTGAGGAGTGAGGGATGTTAGGAGGAGGGGTACTGACTTTACCTGGGTGGAGGATGGACTTAATGGAGGACCAGAATTGTTTGGGGCTGTGTTCGGAGGAGTCTAGGTCAGACTGGTAGTATTGGAATTTGTCCTGTTTTATTAGCTTTTTGACTCAATTGCGTAGTTCTAGGAATTTCTGTCTAGTTGAGGGGGTCTTGGTTTTGCACCAGTGCTCCCAGGCTTTATCCTTGTTTTTCATTTCTGACTTAGTGGTTTTCTGTAGCCATGGATTAAGGAAGATAATATATGCCTACAAAATGGTTTAGACAATAAAGTATGGTTCTGCAAAGGTAATTGCAACACAAAAATGTTAGTGTATCTGGCTGTATGTGGAGGATGCCCTGCTTTTTATGTAGGAAAAATGGAGAGGGCTTTTAAGGATAGGATGTATGAACACCTCCATGACATTAAGTCTAAGAAAGAGACCAGTGCACTATACAAACATTCGGTTAACTGTACCTCTTTTAATGGATTTAAATTTGGGATAATAGATGTTGTCAAAGTTAATCCGAGGGGAGGTGATGTGAAAAATGTGTTATTAAATAGAGAACTGATATGGCAACTTAGGTTAAAGTCTAATATACATCCCGGTTTAAATGAGTACATTACTATTAAGCCTGTGTTAATGTCTAGAGCTTCACAAATTTAATAGTTCCACCATTAACTTATTGTGAAATTTGATATGGCTTATTAAGAGGGTTTTGACAGTGTGTTATAACATTTTTATGGTTTTATGAATGTTTCCTGGTGCTTTGAAAGTGATTTTACACATTAGCTTTGTAATAGTAATTTATTGTTACTTTGTCTTTAAATTTTAATTGGATGTAATTAATTGAGATATAAATAGGATGAAATGTAATATGGGGGCATCTGATGAAGTCTTGTACTCAAGATGAAAGCGCTTATCCTGCCTGTTATCTGAGAAGTTATTAAAGAAGCTTGTTTCCTAATGAGGTGTCTGGACTCTCGCTGCTTTCCTGTGGTTGAGTTTTTACAATTACTATTTACTCTTCTGTATTTGGTTCATTATTGCTGGTCATTCACTGGCACCAAATAAAACATTTCCCCGATCACTTTAGTATGTCCATATCTGTACAAACACTTATAATGATACCAAAACAGACATTTCCCCCCATGACCCTTTCAGTAGTTTGTCGATGTCTGCACAAGTACTTCACTAAATCAAACTTTTCACCCAGTGATTCTTTCAATGCTTTTTCCATGTATGTCCAAGTAATTCTCTGACACCAAATGGAACATTCCCACCCAGTGATCTCTCAGTAGTTTCTCCATGTATGCACAAGCACTTCACTGATGCCAAATGAAACATTTCCCCCAAAGACACCTTCAGCAGTTTCTCCATGTAGGCCCAAGCAATTCATTGACATCAAATGAAACAGTTCCCCCAGTCATCCCTTTAGCTAAGTGGTCGAGAGGTATGCAGATCTCTTAACTGTTGCTAGCACTGCTGAATCAATCTTAACCCCCCACCCTGAAACACAGTTGTGGATCAGAACAATGCATGCTAACACAATTCCTTTTGTTCCAGCAACTTTGCAATTTCTATCTTGAGCTGAGAGGTCTAGAGGTACGCAAACCTCTTAACTGTTGTTGCCACTGCTGAATCACTTTCACTCTTCACATTATGTATGTATATAATATACACACACACTTTTTAATTTTTTTTTTTACTTTTAAACTAAGTAAGTCTGAGTCTAGGTATACTGGCCTGTGGAACATTTAAGCAGTACAAGAGAGATGCCATAGGAGTATCCTAGGTAGCTGCCATTCAAATTCTCTTGCATTTCCTGGCATCAGTGTGCATCAAGGTGGATGATTACATATACTTCCCTGCAACAAGCATAGATTAAAGAACTGACATGCAACAATTCTGTGCTATAGCTAATTTCTCCTGCATCCTCAGTGCAATATACTGCACCCACTTTCCATCTACAACATCTGCTGTACCTGATGCAGAACTGTACATCAAAAGAAAGGGGTGTCAAGTGGTGTGCTCAGCAGATCCCTTGTTACTAATATCATGGTGACATACTCTGGTAGTGTCCATGATGCTGCAATTTTTATTTATTTATTTATTTCAGTTTGACAACCGGGAAAGTCCACTGGGCCAAGAAGAGCCCATTTTCAGTGGAGGTCTGGGGAGAGAAGCTCCATTAACAATCATGTAAACATTAAGCAATATAAACATTTCCAGAGTGCTGACAATACAGCATATTACATTGGAGTACTAAACCCATGCAAAAAAGATTAGTGACAATTATATACACAATTAAGTAATACAATCATTTCCAGAGTGCTGACAATACAGCATATTACATTGGAGTAATAAATCCATGCAAAGAAAGAATCAATGACAATCAGAGATACATAAAGCAGTGCAGTTTTTCAGAAGGTTGAAAATACTGCATAATACTCTGGGGGTATAATAAACTATGCCAAGAAATATGAAGAGAAAGTGGTTTGAGGGCTGCTTTCCAACATGGTGAAATACTTGAGAGAGTTCTAGTCAGTAAGTTCAGGACCACAGCTATGATGTAATCAGAATAAACACTTCTCAACATTATGCATGAGTGCAACATATATCCTGGTAGCATGATGTGAGGCCAGGAACACTGTTATCTCATCTGGGGAGGCAAGGGTGGCCCACCTCCAGTGGCATTCCTCACCCTCTCATAGCAGCATTGTGTAGGCTGCACTGAGGATCAGGCCAGAGTAACATAACTGACAGGCCTCACTGGATCTGTCGTGACTGCCCAAAGCATTGATCATGTTTGGAAGGTCTGCTCACACTTCATTCCTCCAGACAATACTGCCCATCCATCCAAGAAAACTGCAATTATGCTGGGGAGGAACCTCAATTATAATTTCATTCTCTCTGTGCAGCAAGTTGTCTTCCTTACTTCTGATTGACATCTGAAAGACAGTATGATATGCAAACGTTATACTTTACATGGAGGCTTGCATATTGATATGATGATGTTACAAGCATATGTCAATTGACTATCTCACCTCTCATTTACAATGCAAAGATGTATTAAACAGTTTAACTTATATTACTGTTATGCATAGATAATCAGAATAAATTTGAAAAATTGTTTAAATATGTAATATGTAAGAAGTAACAAGAACATCATATATACAACCCATTAAAAATTGCATAGTTCACATGGTGGATTTGAACCCATGGCATTGGATATCATAACAAGTAAGGGACAACCACACAACTAATGTGCCACAGTAATGGTGTTCCACAGTTACATGCACATCCAAACAGAATTAGCAGGTGTACTCAAAGAATGTCAGATGCCTGTCATAAACAACCACAGTCAGTGATACACATCATAACAAATGTTACACTCATGAAATGGTGTGCAACACACATAATGTAAGTTGTACAGAAACAGTGCAGAAAAAAGTCAGCATATTAAAATGAACTATTATGCACTTGTAGCAGCACACTAACACAATAAACAGTGAAGAAAGAAACACAAAGACAGTGGACTAGGACGCTCCGACAAAATTCAATTCAGTAATGCAGTAGTTTACTAAAGTAAGGATAGTGCTTTTGTACAGGTCAATGCCTGTACTTCTTCAGACAAAAAACTCTATGAACAAAGTCACTTAAATACCTTCCCTCAACAGGTAACCACACATGCAAAAAGTCACATGATCAATTAATGACAAACGCAAATTTTGTAAAATTTTCTTTTAAAATGGTAAGGAAATAGCAGCAATGATTCTCTGAGCATATCTAAAATATGTCAAAAAATATATATGATAATAAAAACACTACATATACAATTCCATACATTTATACAAATATAGAATGTGTATATAAATAAATAAACCATAAAAATCAATACGATTACAAGTGTTAAATCAGATAAAAAATCACATACAAAAATCATATAAAACATGACATATGTGTTACATATATCCAAAAATTCTCATCTAAGTAAACTCCTTAGTTTCAAAATGCAGGCTATGGATGCCTGGATATCTAAAGCCATTACACCCGAGTTGCCATAAGGGGTGGCCAGATTCCATCATGGTTAAAAAGGTGCAAGCTCTTATGGCAACTCAGGTGTAATGCCTTTAGATATCTAGGCATTAATGATGTGTGCTCCATAGCCTGCATTTTGACACTAAGGAGTTAAAACAAACAGAAATGAATTAAAAATCAGAAAATGGTATAAGATCCCATCCCTGCTAGATGGGGGTCCAGGAAAGTAAACATTGTGGGAAGAAATATCCAGGTAATTGTTATGGATAGGCTTGTATAGGCCCTAGGGCCAATAGCCTAGTACCAACCTATGAACCTAAGAGAAAGTAACCAACCACAAACCCACATCAAAGTTAAAATAGGAACATTTTGAAATAAAATGTTACAATGGATTACTGTTTAGTAAAAAATACAGCTGAAATACACAGAATACATAAACTGCACCCATTTATTCCTCACCATGCACCCACAGAACAGGAGCTGAAGCCACAGACTTATCACAGCCTTACAATCTTTCAAAAATAAAAAGTTGCACTTACCTATAAAACCCAGCACCTATTTATGGTGCACTTACCTGTACTAGCCAACACCTATCCGGTGTATTTATGGTGCACTTACCTGTAATACCCAGCATCTATCTGCTGTATTTATGGTGCACTTACCTGTAATACCCAGCACCTACCTAGTGTATTTATGGTGCACTCACCTGTAACACCCAGCACCTATATGGTGTGTTTATGGGTCACAGTCTTCTGGCAGTAGTCTTCCTCTATAAAGATGACAATTTCAAAATAACTCCTTCACAAACTTAGCAATGTAGCCAATATCCATGTAACAAGGCATGGGTCAACAAGACTATTTATTCTTTTACCAGAGAAAAGATTGCAAGAAACTCTTCCCCAGCTTTTCACTCTGGTTGTGTTTTCTGAACTGAGCCAAAAATCCTGCAAGAAGTTCAAAGCATGTCATACCTCCTACAGAGCCATACCCCACCAATAATGGCTTCTGTGCCACTTTTCATAAATTGAAATTACAATCCCTTAGTTGTGAAGTATTGACAGAATGGGAATCTATCAGACCCGAGGAATGAATATCTGCTTCCACCACCTCATTAATGTGACTGGGGACATTTTCACCTCTTTTCGGCGTCTCACTGAGATGAATGGAGACATTTTCACCTGTCTTCATACCTGTTGTTGTATTGTCTTTGCTACATAAATTTTGTCTCAACTGAAGATTCACGTGATAAATTAACTCCAACATTAGATAAGAATAATGTGTCGATGTTTATAGTAAATCTCTTTTTTTTTTTTTTTAGAGCTGCGTACATAAATTATTCATACACAGCTAGTCGTACACAACATTTATTTTGTAGTTTCCTTTAGTATGTGTCGGGTGAGAGGATTATTTCTGTTTTAATAAATTTTCATCAGATGAATGGCTGTGCATATAACTTCTGACACTGAGGTTTGCTTGGATTCACAGAAAGGCAACAGTTTTAAATGATAAATTGATGCTATTCATTCATGTGTGTTTGTGTATATTTGTGCATGGGCATATGGCTGTATATACATTTGTGAGTGTGTGTGTATATTTATGCATGTGTGTGTTTACATAAATGTGTGCATACATATACACAGATATATATCTATATACACACATGTAAATAGAGATATATAGGTATATATCTGTGAGTATGTGTGTGTGTGTGTGTGTGTGTGTGTGTGTGTGTGTGTGTGTGTGTGTGTGTGTGTGTGTATGTTTGTGTACATTTTTACGTGTAGGTGTGTATGTGTGTCTGTGCATATTTGCATGTGTGTGTATATAAAAAAAATATATATGAATTCCAAGCTTGTTTTCTGCCTTTCCTGTAACTAGTCTAGTCCAGATACAGATTTGCTGTATTCAGGATTATTTGTAAGCTTCTGAGTGTTGCCAAAAAGTCTGCTTTTCAATTTTTTCCCTTAAATCTGCTATTTCTCTCCTCTCTTGCACTTTTACTAGCTTATTAGTCTAGCATTTTACCAGACTTCTTGTAGCAGTTATTGCAGCACACAAAAGTGCTACCAGCACTAAACGTTCTACAAGTAAACAGCGTCAGTACTTATTATTAATGCCCACCCCTCCAGGCATGTCTAAAGGTCAGTTCCCTGTGCTTTCTCCTGTTAACCTGGTGAACTTGAGCATCCCAAGGCAATGTAGCAACTGCCTCATGTACACTGACAACCCTCTCCTCTTGCCTCCCAGCACTCAGACTTGTGAGAGTTGCACTTATATATCCAAATTGGAAGCCACGCACTCTCCAGCAAAGACTGGAATAGCTGGTTAAGAGGAAAAGATCAACACCTGCACCACACCACATGGAACACACATCCCTCCAGAACACACACCAGCACTGCCTTCACATAAAAACACAAACCACACACCCACCTTCGCTGAGGCTCTCAATAAAAATCTATCCAAACAGCAGAGAATTCCAAGGCAGAAACGCACTTGACCACCACAACACAACACTAATCATGAGACACATAACTCTCCTAAACAGTGTGCCACTCAACCAAAGCCCCTTAGCAAAACAGCATGCCCAACACACTAGTCATAGGTGACTCGATAGTGAGGCACACTGATGTTCCACTCACTAGGATGAATAAGGAGAAAGTAATGGTCAGCTGCCTGTCAGGTGCCAGGATCCACCACACAACGCACGCACTCAGGTCCCTCAACAAAAGGTACAAATATGGCTCTGTCATTGTACGTGTGGGTATGAATGACCTGAGACGTACCTCCCTGAACTACATGAAAAGAGACATGGAAGAGCTCTCAGATTATGTAGCCCAGGCGGGTATGACCCTAGGCCTGAGCAGCCTCCTACCATCACCCAGAATGATACCACAGTAAAATCAGAAAATTATTGATTTCAACAATTGGCTAAATTGCTGGTGTCATTATAAGGGGATCCAGTATCTGTCTGCCTGGGATGACATGATTGACAGACCTTGATGCTTTGCTAGAGATGGCCTGCATCTCTCACCCCTGAGCTTTCGGATACTGGCCAGGGCTCTTGCCACCCCTATAGTACCTTTTTTAGGTGGTGTTCCAAAGACCAAATTACCATTGTAACAGCGACAAACAAATGCAATCTGAGGGTCATGTTGCTCAATGCTAGAAGTCTAAATCTCAAAATGCACTCACTTGAATCACTCCTTAAAATGGAGAAAATTGACATTTGTGCTATAACAGAGACCTGGTTCAAGACAGCAGAAACTACCCCTGCACTACCAGGCTATAACTCATTCCACACCTTTTAGCCCCAGAACTTGGACTGAAGCTCCAAAGGCAGTGGTGTTTCCATATTCATAAAGGATGCGTACACCTCCAGACTGGTAACCCAACATAATGCATCAGAGATACTTCAGGTGCAGCTAACATTGGGTAAGACAGCGATTCAGGTACTAGCCTGCTACAGACCCCCAACCATGTCTCAAGACTCACACTCCATGTTCCTAAGCACCCTGGAGAACATTAGGGTCCAACCTAACACTCTCATACTGGGTGATTTCAACTACCCCTCCATTAACTGGGAAAACTACTCGTGTACCAATGCACTTGCCCAACGTTTCATGGAATTCATTAACTCCAGTGCCCTGGGCCAGCTCATTCTTACCTCCACTAGAGGTACTAACATCCTTGACCTGGTCATTACTAACATGGGCGACCATTGCTCTGCACTAATAGTGAACTCCTCTCTGGTTAGATCTGACCACAAACAAATCAACTTGGAAATCCACATCCCTCCCACCTGCCCCGCAAAGGTAACCATCATGAAAAACTTCTCCAAAGCTAACTTTGGGCTCCTAAAAACAGAGGTGGCTAACTTCACAGCACCCATGCAAATGGAGAATAGTTGTATGACTGCTGAATCATACACCAATGCACTGTACAAACATGCACACAAATGCATGGATCTCGCCATACCTAATAGAACCAAGATGCTCTCCTCCAAAAGAAGGAAGACAATTTGGTGGTTCCCTGCCATAAACAAACTCTGCAACAGAAGGAGGAGGAAACTGATGTGGAATAAGGTGAAGTCCCAAAACTCGAAAAACTCTTTTCAGCCTCAGCAAAAAATTGAGATCCTTCATCAAATCCTCTAAAGCTAGCTATGAAAATAGAATTGCAGCAGATAGTAAAGACAACCACAAGGCCTTCTATAGTTATGTAAAGAATCTCCATGGCAATACCCAGATTTGCTCTGAGCTACTGCACAATGGTACCTCCTATACTGAGACAACAGATATTGCCAATATACTGGCCGACAGATTCAGTGCCAACTTTACCACTCTCTCCCCCACCAAAGGACCAATCACAATACCAGTAGATTGCAGGCACCCAGTATTACTGCTGCACAGGTTAAAACAGCACTTTCCAAGGCCAAGAATACAGCTTCTATGGGACCTGACAATATCCCCGGCTGTGTTCTGCATGAACTATAGAGTGAACTGGCACCTCACCTGTGAGCCCTGTTCAATCACAGCCTCATCTCAAGCTTTGTCCCTACTGAATGGCGCATTGCTACAGTCATCCCTCTCCACAAAGGATGAGTGACTGCAGACCCTGGGAACTATCACCCCATTAGCCTGATGAGTCTGATATGCAAAGCTATGGAGCGCATCATCATGGATGTAATAAACAAGGATATAAGCAATCTCCAAACTCTGGATCCCACACAGTTTGGTTTTGTGAAGGGTAGATCATGAATGCTCAACCTGGTCGACTGCTTTGAGTCAGTCACCAGAGCTGTGGGTGAAGGCAAGGTGGTTCATACAGCCTACCATGATCTGGCCAAACCTTTGATACCATTTCCCACTCAGGAATCATAGAAAAACTCACTAAGCTAGGCATCAACCCATATATCACTAGGTGGGGTGCAAACTGGCTCACAAATAGAACTCACAGTGTGAAAGTAGCTGACTCCAAGTCAGACAGCTGACCAGTCACAAGTGGAGTCCCACAGGGTTCGGTCCTGGGTCCGCTCCTGTTTGGTATCTACTTCTCTGAAGTCCAGGCCAACATGAAGGGACTCTGGCTGACAAAGTTTGCAGATGATTGCAAGTTGGGAGCTATTATTAACTCCCCAAGTGATGTTGACATCCTACAGAAAGGCCTCACCGAAACCAATGACTGGTGTCAGAACCATGGCCTTAAGCTCAATGCCAAAAAATGTGTCATCATCCCCTTTGGGAAAAATCTGGTTCCCATGAATTACCACATAGATGATAGTCCACTGAACACAGAAGGCATTATAAGAGATCTGGGAACACAGGTTGACAGCAACCTCTCTTTTGACCACCACATTGCCACTGTGGTCAGAAAGTCCTTCTGTGTGGCACATCTCATTACTAAGGGTTTTTACATCCAGAAAGAAAGAGGTCATTGTCTCCCTCTACTCTTCCCTCATTAGGCCAGTCATTGAGTACAATGCCCCATTTGGCATGTTCCTCACTAGACACCTGCAACAATTGGAGAGGCTGCAAAAGTACCTCACAAAGAGGATCCTGGGCCTTAAACACTTGTCCTATATGGACAGACTCAACAAACTCCAACTATTCTCTGTCTCATATCACCTATTTAGAGGCGATCTGTGCTTGACTTACAAAGCCATGTCTGACCCAGCTCTGTTAGAAATGCAACATCTAAAGAAATCCCAATGCCTCCACACCACATGCTCCAGACACCTCAACCTCATTACCACAATCAACAGAACAAGCTGGAGGGACAGGTTCATAACGCAAAGACTGTCCATGCTATGGAATAGCCTACCCATGCATGTCAAACAGAGCACCTCACTGGCCCTCTTCAAGAGAAATCTTGATGAGTGGATGGGAAATGGAAAATTCACCCCAGGGATCACTCCAGTGGCTTTACATGACAGAGGCACTGGGAACTATGGATGGGTGGCATGATGCCAGGGTAATTCTATGGGCTAGGCTTGGAAAGGCTCCAGGGCCATTAACTTAGTACACACCTATGAACCTATCAACCTACATGTGTATTTGTGTCTATATCTGTGTTTCTGTCTATATGTGCATGTGCATCCTTTGTGTGTGCATCTGTGAGCATATGGGTGTGTGTTTGTGTATATTTGTGTGTGGGTATCTGGGTGCATATCTGTGTGTAAGTAATAGATACACATCTATACTTAGCTATATATATATATTTGCATGAATGTGTCGATATATAGGTTCACAGGTTCATAGGTAGGTACTAGGCTATCTGCCCGAGAGCATTTATAGGCCTAGCCAGAGTGTGTCGGCTTTCACCGCCCTATTGATTAACTGAGCCTCTGTCAAGCAGAGCCAATGAAGTGATCCCAGTGGTGTATTTTCTGTTACCCATCCACTTGTCAAGGTTCCTTTTGAAGAGTGTTAGTGAGGGGCTCTGCCTGATGTAATTTGGAATTTTGTTCCAAAGCATGGGGAGTCTCTGTGACAGGAATCTATCCCTCCAGCATGTTCTATTTATTGTTGCGGTGAGGTTTAGCTCACTAGAGTGCGTGGCTCACAGTGACTTGGATTTCTTTAGGTGGAGCATGTCCATCAATTTTGAGTTGGACATGGCTTTGTAAGTCAGGCAGAGATCACCTCTGAGTAAGCGATATGCCACTGAGTACAGTCGTAGTTTTTTCAGTCGGGCTGCACAGGACATATGTTTGAGGACAGTAATCCACTTGGTGAGGTACTTTTGTGG
>NC_056725.1:661326081-661416081 GCF_019279795.1 Protopterus annectens
TGTTGAACTTTGCAATTTTAAATTTCTCGGTTTTGGAGTTTCAATGTTGTTTAGATTCGACTTTATAGTCTCTAAATACTGAAATTGATGTTTCAGTATTTCATGATTATAAAATAAATCTACATATATATATATATATATATATATATATATATATATATATATATATATATATATATATATATATACACATATATATTGATACAGATATATACATGTGAGTGCCTGTGTGTGTGTGTGTGTGTGTGTGTGTGTGTGTGTGTGTGTGTGTGTGTGTGTGTGTGTGTGTGTGTGTGTGTGTGTGTGTTTGTGTGTGTGCGTATATATATATATATATATATATATATATATATATATATATATATATATATATATATACATACATACATATACATACACATATGCATCATTCTATGGATTGAAACCCTGTTTTGTCACGTGCTTCACGATGGTACAAAGAAAACCAGGGAATTTCTTTGAATAGCAACACAAAACAAAAATCAAATATGGAACACTAATTCCAGCCTGAGAGGGACGAACACAACTTTCATCCCCTAGCCATTCCTAAGTGTGACCTCTTTTCTTGACCATATTAATTTACCTAACACTATGAACGGACAACTTCTCACAGTTTTCCCAGCCAGCTTGGTCAACATAGGCATCCTGAGGCAGTGTAGCAAATGCCTCATGTTCACCGACAACCCTCTACTCCTAGTCCACACAAACTCAACTTGTGAGAGATGCAGCTATATTAAGAACCTTGAATCCATGCTCTCTTACACACCAGTTAGCACATATGACAATGAATGGGTTGTCAGCATACACACCTCACCTTCTGCTCCACCCAAACCCACATCACACATACCTACATATGCGGAGGTCCTCAGCAGAAACATACCTAAACATCCTTGACCTCCAAAACACATACACAAGCATGCTACACATAATAATTCCTCTGCAGAACACAATACACGTAATAGTTCATGTACCAGTGTCTCACCTGTCAAGCCCTTAAGGCAAACCATAAAGTCAAACATGTAAGTCATAGGTGACTCCATCATGAGACACACAGCTGTCCCTCTCACCAGGCTGGACAAGGAAAAGGTCATGGTCAGCTGTCTGTCAGGTGCCAGGATACACCACATCACACATGCACTCATGCCTCTCAATGATAGGTACTGTTATGACTCCGTCATAGTCCATGCTCGTGTGAACGACTTGAGATGTACCTCTCTGGACTATATGAAGAGAGACTTGACTGAGCACTCAGAATATGTATCTCAGGCAGGTACGTCCTTAGCCTTAAGCAGCATTTTACCTTCACCTACTATGATACCACAATATGAATAGAAAATGATTAACTTAACAATTGGCTTAGTTTCTGGTGTCATTCTAAGAGAATCCAGTATCTGTCAGCCTGGGATGACATGATTGACAGACCTCGATGCTTTGCCAGAGATGGTCATCTGTCACCCCTGGGATTTCAGATACTGGATAAGGATCTTGCCACCCCCATAGTGCCTTTTTTAGGCAATGTCTCAAGGACAAAATTACCAACATAAAAATTCCATCTAAAAACAACCTCAAGGTTATGCTGCTAAAAGCTAGGAGTCTTGGCATAAAACTGCACTCACTGGTAGCAGTCTTCACTTTGGAAGATGCAGACATTTGTGCAGTCATAGACACCTGGTTCAAGGCTACACCTCTGGTCACACATTCAGACCACAAACTGAAGATCTGAAAACTAAAGGAATCGGGTGTATCAATATTCAGTAAAGATAAATACACCTCCAGATTGGTCAAACAGCATGATTCCCTGGAGATACTTCAGGTGCAATTAACTGTTGGTAGGACACCTATTTAAGTCATTGTCAGCTACAGGACCCCCTCCATGAATCAGGACACCCACTCTGCCTATATGGATCTACTTGAGTCTGTCAAGATACATCTGAACACCATGGTTTTGGGTGACTTTAACTACCCATCCATTGACTGGGCAAATTACTCATGCCCAAACTCACTTGCCCAAAGTTTCCTTGACTTTAACTCCAATGCCTTGGAGCAGCTGGTTGACACCCCCACAAGGGGTGCCAACATCCTGGCTCTGGTGATCTTTTGCTTACTAATAAGGGGGACCACTGTAGCAGTCTTCCCTGGTGAAATCTGACCGCAAATCAGTCTCACTTGAAGTAAATATCATACCTGACCCCCCCCCCAGCAGCAACTAAACTAAAAAACTTCTCCAAATCAAATTGAAACCTATTACAGGATGGTATAAATAGCTTCTCTGCACCATCCCTCTTCAGATGGAACTGGCAACTATGCCAAGTTCTACCCCAATGCTTTATACAAACACCTGTATAACTGCATTGACTCGGCAGTACCTGATAGGACCAAAATAAGCTCCTCAAGGAAGAGCAAACCTGTCTGGCTGGACAACTGTCATTAACAGGCTTTACAATAACAGGAAGAAATTACCATCTAAGAGTAAAAGGGAGTGAATCCTAAACTGGAAACACTCCCTCATCAGCTTAAACAAGTGACTAAGACTTGCTGTGAAGTCCTCCAAAGCAAACTATGAATCCAAATTAGCTTCCTCAACTAAAGACAGCCGTAAGCCATTCTTTAGTTACATCCCTAACCTAAAAGGAAAGGCCCAGATTTGTGCCAAACTGTTAGTTAATGATACCATATATACTGAGCCTGTGGACATAACTAACCTGTTGGCCGACAGGTTCTGTGAAAACTTTACACCCATGCCCCTGCCACATGTACCCCATGACATCCTTGCCATCTGTCCCCTACCTTGTTTCTGTAGAGAGCAGGGCATTAACATCCTCTCTAAGGCCAGGAACACAACATCTATGGGACCTGATAACAGCCCAGGCTGCATCCTAAATGGGCTCCAACAAGAATTAGCAACACCATTGGGTATGCTTTGCAATCACAGTCTAATCACTGGATTCATTCCAGCAGAATGGAAAATGGCCACAGTTATTCCCTTGCACAAGGGTGGTGCTCTCACTGACCCCAGGAACTATAGACCTATTAGCCTGACTAGCCTTATCTGCAAGGCCATGGAGTGAATCATCATGGACCTTATCAACAAAGATACTTCCAAACACCTGACCCTACTCAGTTTGGATTTGTCAAAGGGAGATCATGCCTGTTAAACCTGGTGGACTTCTTCGAGACAGTGAGCAAGGCCCTGGTCGAGGGGAAATCTGTGCATACAGCCTGCCTAGACTTAGTCAAGGCATCTGACACTATCCCCCACTCAGGCATCACTGACAAACTCACCCAGCTAGGTATCAACCCTTATATCATTAGATGGGTTGCTAACTTGCTCACTGATAGAACCCATATAGTCCAAATAGGGGAATCCACTTACAACAGCAGACCTGTAGCCAGTGGTGTTCCATAAGGATCAGTGCTGGGACCTTTACTGTTTGGAATCTATTTCTCCAAAGTATAAGCAAAAACTAAATGTCTGTGGCTGACAAAATTTGCTGATAACTGCAAACTGAGAGAAGTCATAGAATCTCCAAATGATGTCAACATCGTACAAATGTGTCTTAAACAAATGACTGGTGCCAAAGTCATGACCTTAAACTCAATGCAAAAAAATGAATTATCACCCTTTCTTTAAGGGTGATATTTAACTACCACTTCAACAGCAACACCTTAGGTACACTCAGTGGTGACAGACCTGACACTCAGGTTGACAGCAACCTCACCTTTGACCACCATTCTATACTGCTCATCGAATAAGTAAGGGCAGTGCCTCCATAAAAAATAAGTTTTTACCTCCCTGTACTCTTCCCTCATCAGGCCAATAATTGAGTACACCACCCCTTTTGGTATGTACCTTTCGAAGTACCTGCAGCAACTGAAGAGACCACAAAGGTTTCTCACAAGGAAAATTCTAGGTCTTCAGCATCTGCCCTATGTGGATCATCTGAAATCACTATTACTTTATTCTGTTTCATACAGCCTACTCAGAGGTGATCTCCGGCTTCCATACAAGGCAATCTGTGACCCTGCTTTATTGGAAATGCTGCACGTGCGTAACTGAAATGGTCCACAGGTTACTTGCTCTAAAGACCTTAACCTGGTATGTGACAGTAATAAAACCTGCTTGAGGGACAGATTTATCTCTCAGAGGTTACCACACCTTTGGAACAGACTCCCATGCAATCTGGAGGATTGGATGGATAGCTGTAAATTCACCCCAGGGGTTCCAACTGTGTCCCTCTTGGACAGGGGCAATAAGGGCTGATCATGGAAATAAGGGTAGAACTTGGCTAGGCTTGTAAGGGTCCTAGGGCCATTAGCCTAGTAATTTCCTATGATCCTATATAATTAGGCTCTTAGGTATAGAGACGCCTTTAGCTCTCTCTGGAGAGTGAAAAAAATGTAAGCAGTACCTACATGGAAATCATTTATGGTGGTTGCAAATAACTAGCCATTTTCAAATAATTTTATCCCATAAAGAAAGGTGCCCCTGATGCCTACCCAGAGACTGCAGTGGTGGTGCTAAGTGCCAATTCATAAGAAAGTTATATGCCACTGAGTATAAAGAAAGAAGACTGCATGGCAATGCCAAGGGAATGTTATGGGTATTTTAAGAAAAATCCCAAAGAAGCTATAGATGTGTACCCAGTGGACGTATTATTTGTTATTCACTCGACAGCACACTTACCATTGATGATATGATATACAAGAAAAACTGAAATTATACAGTACTAGATATAGTACTGAGGAAAAAGCAAAAAAAAAAAAAAGCACTGATCTGTTGTATATGACTTAGTTATCACTGAGGAGTAGCTATATATGTCAACAAAGTGTATTATGTCACTCCAGGACTATAGTTCTTGAAGCACTAGATTCCAGTGAATTTGAAGCAATACACCAGAAGTATGTGAGAACAGATGCAATGAAGTCTCATGCTCACAGTTTTATAAGGTGGCTTAGCATGGATAAGGGAAATAAGGGTTTAACCAGAAATTGTCCTGAATGCTAGATGGTTAAATGCATTGGTAGAAGCAATTCCACATTGTCAGAACAGGCCACTTGAACCCTGGCATTATATTCATGTAAATGTTACTTATTTGTATATGTTTTCCAGGGAAGAGCACTGATCTCAATGGCTTTTTTTTCCGACTCAGACCAGGAGTGGTACCTGGTTAAGTGATTTTCTCAGAGTCACACAGGCAATGGAGGCTGATGGAATCAAACCTTGTACCACTAGACCACAGGAAACAGCTTGTTAACAGCTCCTTAATCCACTAAGCCAACTGGCAGACATTTATTTACTAACTGACTTATTTACTATTTGGCACGTGGGTAGATGGAACGGTCTAGATACCCTTTTCAGCTGTAGCCCAAAGTTCCAAAAGTCCAAAAATGTACAATATATTTCTATGAATGGCAGATGCATACTCAAACTTGCCAGAAAGGCCATAAAGTATGTCAGTAAAAGCTACAATGGCTGAAAGTAACATATTAGTGCTAGGAATAAAATTATCAAGATACTGGTCACCCTCATGATTAAACTACACCAACTGTTGGTAAATATTCAATATACCACACCCACACTGTCAATTATTGCTATAATATCTGAACTTGCAGAAGGAATGAACAACTGTAGCTTTCTTCTTGTGGACAGGTATTTGAGTTTGTCAAGAGGCCTGAAGAGGCTGGTGGTTGGTGTTGAGTGTCAGTAGTTCTAGTCTTCACATACATGGTGATACATCTGGGAAAAGACAACCCAAATCTATAATTTTCACTAGACCTCAAAATCCCAAAGAAGGGGAATGACTTGGGGGCTATTATGAAAGTTGTAACCCATCATGTTTAATGTGAAAGGGAAAAGAAAAGGCAAAGAAAATGTTGGGATGTATATTCACGAGTAAAGAATCCAGGAATATAAAGGTGATGCTGCCTTTATCAGACCATTTTAAGATAAATACTACGTGCAATTCTGAAAGCCTTCCAGAAAGAAGAAGGGTAACAGAGTGCTGGTGAGAATACAGAGAAAGATAAGCATATTAGTGATGGGGATGAAGGTAATGTATATGAACAGACAATTAAGGAACACGTTTTCACTGTAAAAAAAGAAGAAAGATGGGGACATAATACAAGTATTGTATCATTAATGGAGAAGTGAGATGACATTTTAGCTGGATAAAAAGGTCACAGAGGGGATATGAATGCAAATTAAGGTAGGCCAGTTCATCATGAGCATTAAGGAGTTTTTTTTTCACTGAGAAAGTAATGAGCATGAAGATTGAGTTAACAGAGTGAACTGCTGAGGCCAAGGCAATGAGATTTTTAAGAAGATGGTGGTACTTGGAATAAGAGGATGGAAAGGGGAGGCAGCTACCCTGGGCTAGTTACAACACTTGGGCAGACTAAGTGTTAGTGAGAACACAACCAGCAGTATGAACAGACTGCATTAGTAACAGAACCAGTAGTATGAGCAGACTGCATTACTGCAAACAGAACCAGTAATATGAACAGATATCATTACTGCAAACAGAACCAGTAGTATGAAAAGATAGGCAGGTTTGAGAAACTGAGTTTCATATTTTCATGCCATCCATCCAGCCTACTGCTGCAATATTTTGGTTACTGCTGTGGTTTAAAACCAGAAAAAAATGTGGTACTAAGAAAATACTGTATTACTCAGCACAATAAAATCATCAGGTCACCTGTGGGAAGTGGGAAAGCAAAAATTCTCCAGAGGTGAGAAAAGAAGGCTGTCTGGAAAATTCTGACTTAGATATAAAGGTTTCCATAGAAGGAAGCTACTTCCCCTATGAACACAGCTGATAGGAGTTCATCTGGGTCTGGAGTGCAGTAGGACAGACCCTATCTCCATGATAATTCAGACACTATGGAAAAAGTTCCATTTTAAGCAGTATTCAGCTCAGCTAAGCAGATTTGTGTACCACTAAGCACTGCTAAGCATTTGCCACTTTAAGCACTGCTCAATTCAGCTTAGTGTGTTTGCGCACTGCTGAGCTGTGCTTAGCATTTTTGAAAATGTTCCAATGGCAGCAAAGGGCAGTAGTATAGCCTTATTTAAACTGCACAGGCAGGAATATAGGCAGAACCTGTTACAGTTTGATCCCTGTAGGAGCCATGGCAAGTGCTGGTGAAGAAGCTCACTTTCTGGCCCACAGCTGGGGCATGTTGGAGTCCAGCATCATGGCTGGGCTCCTTGTAAAGAACCAGGACATCAGACTACTGCAGAGCCAGTACCAGGGTTCAGAATACAGTCTGAGGCCTGGGACCATCTGGCATGTGAGTTCACCTATGCCACTGGCATCCCTTGTACTGTTGAGCAGGTCCATCAATATTACCAATGGATCCAAGATGCTCAGGATGTGAGTATCCCCAACCAGGCCATGCTATGACACAACAGCTGACACCGCACCCTTATTGACAGTAACAGCTTGCTCTCCCACAATGTCTTCACAATCCCTAGTCTGACTCCTGGCCAGAATGCAGCAGCTGTGGCCTGCTATATATGCAGCAGTATGTCCAGCTACCTTCTACAGACCTGACCTTGCTTGCAAACACCTAGAGCAGGGCATCCACACAACAGCCAAATATAAATGGTTGGGGGAATGCTGAGGATTTAAAGGACATGTGTTACAGTCTCCCCCTATAAACTTACTCAGCTGATAGACCATCAACTGTAGCAACATGCACAGTGAGATAGAAAAGGATTTATGACTCTCACATCTTCCTGTGTCTTCAGTCACCCCAACACACATTTACACAGTACACTGCTGCAGAATCTGAAAGTCTGTTAATAATGGCCAGACACAGCATGCAAAACTGTGGACATAACACATCCATCCAAACAGTGGACAGTGCTTCCACCTACCCTCTGTGAAGCTGTAGCTCCCACATCTTGATAATATCCTCCCAACAGGCCAGGAAAAGGGCCAAGGCCCACACGAAGGCCTTAATTATAGCACTGTTTTGTCATGCGATTGTCTAATGGAAAGGCAACACAGCTGTTCTGGATGCAATTAGCAAATGGAAGCAACAGATCAATACATAGGCCATCACCTGTTCATGAGCATTACCTGCAAAAGGCAAGCTGCTGCCTATGGTAAATAGGTCTGACACCTTCATGAAGACAGACTGTGATTTTTTTTTACTACAATACCAGTGGATTTCATCTGACAAAGGAGTACCGCACTAAACCAGGTATGTCATAATGTAATGGAATGGAATGCAGATGGGGGGATGCAGTCATGGGAAATAGGAATTTAAACAGTAGTAACCACTGGCAGCCCAGCTAACTGGTACTTTCTAAATAATCATATGTCATTGGTGAAAATGAGTCTGACTCATATGCTTGTCTTACAAATCTAAGAGAATACATGTTATGTGGATATTAAACTACTGGTGCAGAAGTGTGTGTTGAACTGTGTTATATAATGAGCTCATACCTCTCCACTGTCCAGATTTTTGCAGAATATCTTTAGTCGGTTTCTCAGACATTTGTGTTTTTGCTGGCAAATCATTAAAGACTGAAGTCATTAAATAATAGCACACATTTGAATGTCAGATGTCATATCCTTCAGGAAAGTCATGTGAATACAAAACCTGTTATTCTATCAGATTTCTAAGTTTGTAAGAGCAATGTTTAAAAAGTATCACTATTTCTGGCCCTTTGTCACACCTTTATTTATGCCTCTGTCCACATGTCTTGCTCTAAGAGGTTGAGAGGTATGACTGAGCTTCAAGAATGTAACCACAGTGTACCTACCGTACTTGAGAAGAACAGAAATGTATATAAAGTATTACCTGTGCAAATGTATGTATTAATAGTAGAAGGTGGACGTCTTGAACATACAGATATAACTTGCAAAACTTCAAGAAACTAAGAGGTAGTTGTTTTACAAATGTGTTATCTCAGTTTCAGTGCAGTAAGCAGACATAAATGTCTACAGCTAGAGGTTCTTGTATTGTCTTGAAACATAAATAATTACTATTTTGAAAATGTGAGTGTTTATCTGTGTTATGAATTCCACTTCTACACAAACATATGAGAGATGTGTACTTTTGATGCAGAGATGTGTAAATGTATGTTACTTGCTGTTAGCCTGGGAACTGAAGGCAGCTGACAAAGAGTGATGTAATCTGATCTAACCCAGCAGTAATGTTGATTATTAAATCCAGACCTGTCTCAGAGAAAGACCTTTGGAGTTCATATGTTTCTTTGTATCTGACAACATTCACCCATCTGCATTTGTCTTGCTGATAGTAAGGAGACAGGAAAAAGTGATTTAGTGTACATATATGGGAATATATTAAAGATTACTTTTGATGGTTTCTGCATTTATTTAAGACTGTCATGCAATGTTGTCTAAAATATTTCTTGTGATTCTGAACTCTGTAGTTACTTTATTGATTGAGTATTGTCTTGCTTTTTTATTAATTATTATTAAATATAGTTAAACCTTGAAATTGTGGCTGGGCTGTTTAGAAATCAGTAAGCTGTTAGAGTACTTACATATCTACTTGGTGACATTGGCAAACATTATAGTGCAGGTAGTAATTTCATTTGTTGTCTTCCCCTCACAGGTGAACATGGCAGTTGGAGTATCTCCCCCTCACAACCTGATGACATTGTCTCATTGGACTCTGATGATGATGGTGGTCATAGTGAAGCACAGGTGGAGTTGTTGGGGGCTGAATCTGTACCATTGGTTGACATCCCACTTCCAGCCACAATGTCCCTGCTCACAGTCAGTATGCCACACATACCCAGTCCCCAGCAGCCACACATATTGGACAGTCAGAGGGTGGTGGCATTGAACAGGCTAGTGTGGCAACTATGGCATCTGTGACTGTCGACAGTACCCATAGCCAGAGAGCTGGTCCCACACAGACAGATTGACAAGGGTGCTCGAAGGAGGACTGTTGTCCATCCAGCCTCTGTCAGAGGTGTCACCTGATGCATGTTTTGGTCCATCATGGAGGCACACGCACATTGTGAGTGGTACACCAGATGGATGCTCAGGGTCATGGATGCAACACTTCCTGCCATGCATGATGACCTCCATGGCATTGGTGATTCCATATGTCCTCTTGCTGATGTTGTGGATAGATGGAGGGATGAGACATTGTCAGTGCTCAACCATGCAATGTCTGTGCTTGAGCATGTGGTGGGAATACGGTGTCAAACACGTGGATGTAGGTCAGCAACAATATCAGCTGAGAGCCCATGTGGCAGTGCACATTCACACTCCTGTAGTGGCAGTACCACCAGCACTACTGAAGGGAGGGTGCTGTCCACACCACAATGTAGCAGGCCATGGGCACATGGTCCTGGCTGGTTCTGTGAGGGACACAGATCCAGCAGACAGCAGTCACCATCAGGGAGTAGTACCACATCTGGCCTTGGGCCTGGTGGTGCCAGTGACACTCCTGGCAGAACCAGTTCACATATCTGTGGCTGGAGACGGTGAACTGTACATCCTGCCATGTACGGTTCATGGCTGTCCAACATACCCCCATGTAGGGCTAGCACATGGCTTGACTGTGCGCATACACACACTCACACATCGCTATCACATGCAGGTCACCACCAAACACACACAGCTCTTCTCCATGGTCCAGTTAAACACCACCCCTCTAGACACACACACACACATGATGTCAACTGTATGGTCCAGCTTAGGCCTTTGGCAACCCCACACCCTGTGCAAGTGATAATACATGTGCCACATTCCTGTTATCCATACCATCAATGCAAGGATATGCTAATATGTGTCTGATGTACAGGGTGAATATAGTACAGGTAATGCCAGTGTGTAGTGTAGTAATTTTATGCTGTGTAAGGTGCTGTCTGCTGGCAATTGTCTAGGGTACACATCGAAGTGTATGCACCTCTCAGCCATGATGCATTATTGCTGTTAGAACTGCTGACTGTTGTCTCAAATACCTTATTCTGTTTCTGTTCCAGGTGTCTGTGTGTTTACAGCCCTGGGGCGCTGCTAAAATTACCAAAGCCGAGTATGGCGGTGTGGAAACACAATGACTGTTTCATCGCCAAGGTATGGCTGTATATGTACATGTTTACCTAGGTGCATATGCATGCAACAGTGTGTGAGGGACAATGGGGCAGACAGTGTAACCTTGCATGCCTACTCCTTGACACAGCCAGCTAGCCTTCATACATGTCACCTGGGTGTTCTGTAGGACCACAGGTTCATAGATACAGAGGAAGTTACAAGAGTGCTGGCCCTGGGTCCCCTCACAAGATCTAGCCATTACTTTATCCCCAACAGAATCATCAGTCAACACCTGTTGCCCCTGCTATTGATGGACACAGCTACCCTAGGGACAGATGTATTTTTTTCCCATCCACTCGACTTTGATGCAGGGTATGCATGGTATGATGTTTGACATGTTTGGGGAATGGTGTCCTGACACAGGGCAGCCTCTGGTAGCCAAACCTGACTCTCCAGCATGCCACAGACATCTGTCTACAACCTGATCAGTAACCAATGGGGCAGTATTGATTACAGGCTGTCTGTATGGAACCGTTGTTGAGGGTCATGGCTGACCTTTGTGGGTGTTAACATAGCCTTTACAGTTTCTACAGATATCTGCATAAGTGTGTAGCAGACCGACCATGATGCTAATGTATTGTACTGACTGAGGACTATTCGCAGGTGATGTCCACCTTTTGTCTGGATAAGGTCCTTTTACCTATGTGGTGAACCACATACAAGCAATTCCTAACCACTGCCACTACTTGATGCCTGCATGCAACATTGCTGCTATTCTGAGTACCCAGGTCTGTCATCACAGTCTGTGTGTTTATGGGTTGGTGTTGATGTGGGAAATACTGGGGACATGTCCTTGCAGTATGGAATGTTGACACTGTTGTCTGCATTCAGCTTGAGGCCAGGGCCTTGACACCATTCCTTACCCACTGTATGGCCCATTAAAGTGTGTTAACAGCAGTTTGTGGCTCAATAACAGACTGCACACTGCTTACAGTTGACACAGCCTTAGGCTGTATCTACGTATGTTGGTGGTGGCAGTTAGCATTCGTGCCTATATACATGTGGGTTACTGGGGGCAGCAGGTAGCCACTGGGCCTTCACATGTCTACATATTGCACACACATACGCAACACAGATTGTGGTTGCCACCTTATCAAATGTGGTCTGTGGGACACGTCTTGTAGTAATGTGACAGCTGGCAGGACATACCATACTCATGGCAAGTGAAACACACAGGACTTCCTTTGGTTTGCTACTATGACACCTTGTGTGACATTACCTTACGCTATTTGTCATAACATTAAGGTGCTTCTGATGTGCAATAACTGCTTTATATACAACTGTATGAAATGTTTGTAGTCCTACACTCTCGGGACCTCTTTATTGTTTCAGTTGTCATCACAGGTCACACTTTGCCAAACATGGACTGCAACCTGCAGGGTGGTACTGATGGTGGCCATACCTAGGACCTCTGCATATGTCTGCAGATTGTCCTGATGTTTGACACATATTTTCTTTCTGTGTGTCATAACATTGTGGTTTTCTGGCAAAATGCTGGAAAATCATGACAGACTAACAGATTAATGATGGATATTGTCATGTAACAACACATACCCTTTGGAAAGTTCATTCAAATGCATGACCTGTTCTGGTATCTACTTTCCATGCATGTCACAGCAATATGTGATGGTTTTGCTCAGTGTTTGGTCTTTGCCCAACTTTTCCATATGTCTTTAACCAGATGTCTTTCTGTGAGGGGTTGAGAGGTATGCTGGTGGCCGTAACACAGACAGCGGCAAGGGAATATACATACACGCACATACACACACACACACACACACACACACACACACACACACTCATGCCCTTGCTAATAGTAGAACCGCTAACTCCCTAGTTTTACAAACAATACTGCTATATACATAACACAAGCACCACAGAGCTACTATAGTGTTGCAGTGTCTGTCACTACTGTTCAAGTAGGTGAAAATTGCAGGGGCTGTTAGGATTGCCATTGGGGGGTTCACAGGCCCTTAACATGATAGACCCATCTGAAACACACACACTGCTGCATGGGGACATGTATTGAAACACACATGCACACAGAGTTGACACTTTTCCAATTAAATTACCTACCTATCTTGTTATGTGCAATACAGACTGACATGACTATTGCATGCACCACAGTGCCTTTGGGTTAGAAAATGTGTAACTGTGTTTGTAAGGTGGATGACATCTGTAAGGGCCATGACTATGTTGGCAATGGGTGAGTTAACAGGGTGGAACAGGCACACAAAATGGTATAACCATCGCATGCACACAAGCAAGATAGCCACAGGGGATATGTATACAGAAACACATACACTCACACAGTTGGCAATTGCCAGATTAGAACCCCTACCTCTCTACCTGTATGTACTATACTGCTATGTACATATTGCATGCACCATGGACATTATATTCCAGGGACATAACTCACAACCTCTTACACCAATTAATCTTGGGAATGCCTTCATTGCAAACCACCCATAATAGTAACTGTTCTCACATATTGCTCTTACAAATCTAGAGAAGTGATAGGTTAACAGACTTTGCATCAGCATGACATTTCAGGCAGGTATGATGTCTGCAACTATGGCAACTGTCATGTATTTGCCAATGATTTGTCATAAAATCCATTGTTAGGAGACACGTACAACATATATGTTGCAAAAATCTGGATATTCTGTATACATCTGTGCAGATGACTGGTATGGCATGTAGAGTTTAACACGGTGCATGTAAGTTGGATGACATCAACAGGCTCTTTAAAGTAATGCCATGGGAAGGGTGTCAACATGCCTTAAAATGGTATAAGCAGCACACCTAACAATCACAGGAGATAAGCTTCACAAACAAACACACACACACACTAGTATAGTTGGCTGTATTGAGATTCAAACCCCTACCTACTTGTATGTACTATAGTGCTGCCAACTCATCACATGTGCCATGGAGCTTATATGCCTAGAAAGTGTCCAAGAGTGAATCTAAGTTTGATGACATGAACAGGTCTTGTAACATAATGCAATGGGAGGGGGCACCAGGGTGAAACAAGCCTCAAAATAGTATAGCCAATGCACTTGCCAGTATTGAGATTAGAACCCCCTACCTATCTAGTTATATGTACTACAGTGCTATTTAGTTATCACACTTGCCATAGAGCTTACAGGGCTGAAGAGTGTCCTAAGGTACTTCTAAGGTGAATGACATCAGCAGGCTTTGTAAAGTAGGGCAATGGGAAGTGCACTGGGTGGGAAAGGCCTTAAAATACTTTAACCTACAAACACACACACACATGGCGGGTGATGTTAGATTACAACCCCTACCTCACTACTTTTACATAATGGAGCTCACCTTCATACTGGCACATACCACAGGTTACAACTGGTGTGCAATTGTCTACAACAGGGCATCACTCTATGCCTTTCAGGGTGTCTCTCTATGACTCTGTCTGTCTCTCTTTCTCTCTCTCCCCCTGTCTCTGCCTGTGTATGACTGATATATTTGTATATGTTGCCCATATATATGTATGTGTATCACACTCAGCAGATGCAGTTATATCACATATGCCACCAACAGATAGCTGAGGGTAATCCTGTGTTATGGGACTGGGGAGAGACAGTTATCATATGTTCCCAAGGCTGTCAGACAATGGATCACCCTGGGATGACACCAGACAGTAAGCCAATTGTTAATGTCAATCTTTTCTGTTTGTACTGAGGCATCATTCTGGGTGATGGTAGAATGCTGTTTAAGCCTGGGGACATTCCTGCATGGGGCACATATTCAGCAAGCTCAATCATGTCTGTCTTCCTATAGTACAGGGAGGTATGTCTGAAGTCATTCACACCAACATGGACTAGAACAGAGTCATAACAGTACCTGTTGTGGAGAGCGCATGTGTGATATGGTGGATTCTGGCACCTGACAAACAAGTAACCGTGACTTTCTTCTTATCCAGCCTGGTGAGGGGTACATCTGCGTGTCTCACAAATGGAGTTTCCTATGAGTAATATGTTGGGTTTATGGTAAGGCCTTAGTGGTTGTAAGACACTGGTATGTGGACTATGCATGGTATGTGGTGTGGAGATTTGTGGAGTTCTCATGTGTTTTTGCCTCTGAGGTGTCTTTTGTTTGGACTGGTTTTTGTTGAGAACCTCCACATATGTGGGTGTGTGTTGTGTAGTTGTGGGTGATGTTTACTGACTCCATACACTGCAGGGAACCTATGTTACTGCACAATTTGTTCTGGTGTGCACATTCTTCATTTATCTGGCCAGTGGTTCCCCTTTCCCTTATATGTGTCTTTTTGACATTCTGTAGTCCAGTCACAGGCTTTTTCGACTGTTGCTGCTGTGTATTTGTATTTCTGGTGTGAGTGGGGTACAAGTCATAACATCACAGACACGGTTATGGACTTCACACATCTGAGTGTACCTGTTTAGCAGGTTGTCCATCATTGCAATCCTACATCTGCTGTGGTCCTCAGGCGGTTTGTGTTGCAATGTTATTATAAGGCTACATGTTGGCCATAGCTGTCAAATCGTCACAGACTGACATAAGGACAGGCCCACATATGACAGTCAGACACAGACCCACACATGGGGACAGGGTGTTAATATTGCTCTTGTCAAACATAGACAGCTGGGAGACCGATTTGGTATTACCTTGCTTTTTCTTATGGATATGACATCTGCTTCTCCACTGTCTACCATTGATGTTTGCCATCAACCTTTATTGTTTTGCAAATAGTTTGGCAGGCAAATGCAATGTCATGACAGGCAGAACAGATATATGAGGCATACTTGTGGTCCTTCTGTGACAGGGGTATGGATGGTGGCCAGTGACTTGTTATTACTGACACAGTAAGGTGGCAGCCATTTATAACCTGGCAGTACACTGATTTTCAAGAACTTGCTGTTCTACTAGGCACTGTGTAGGTTACTTCAAGCTGTGTACTGTCCATATGTGTGGTCCTCTGTCCCTGAATTGTCCAGCTTTCCTGCAGTAATGGATATTGACTTCTGGACAGTGTGTACAACTCCTACCACAGGTGTAGCTGACATGCAAAATACATGGCACAGAAAGTCTTGAAACATGGACCCTGTCAACCACAGTACTGTACTTAGACCACTAAGCCACAGCAGCCAACAGTAAGTGGTGCCTATTTCCTGACAATATTAACCACACATATACATAGCTCATTGACCTCTGCATATTGTGGACATGCAACAAGTTATCAAGTTGATTGGGACAGCCCTGGGAATGTGTGCTCTGCTATTACCCTACAAACATAAATGTTACTGCATTTCTATGGGAACACGGGTGTGTTGGGGGGAGGGGCATACCTCTCAACTGTACACATTTGCACAGACTGTCCAGATATTTGCTTTACATTTTGGTTCCATTTAGCATAGTATTGTGCTTGTCTTGGAGAATACTGGCATATCACTAAAGACTGAAGGTTAGAAAGTAATGACAGACACTTGAGTTTCAGACGTCTTACCCTTCAGAGACTTAAAGCAACTGCAAGACCTGCTGAGATATCACTGTGTAAGTTTGTAAGAGGAATATCTCATCATTGTCCCTATTTGTGGGCCTTTGCCACACATTTCTTTATGGCTTTGCACAGCTGACTTGCTGGGAGTGGCTGAAAGGTATGTATGGGACTCCAAAATTGACATCAATGCATGTGACCTATGACCCCACAATTTGTTAGTCCTCCACATATACTATAGTGAGTTTTGTCACCTAGGGAACTACTGCATATTCTGGGGAAGCCAATATTTGGCGGATATTTCCTGTTGTCCCACATAGCTGTCAGTTCTCTGCTGCTATCCTGGTAGGCCACCCCATTCCCTTGCATACATGCAGTGATACCATAGATATGCTACCACAACGTACTACTCCACTTATTTGTTGTTAAGAAGAGTGACTTACCTTGTGCCTGTGACAGTTGTGAGGAAAGTGCTTCAGGGCTGACTCTTTTGGATGCACACAGTACACAGCCAATACATGGTAAGGTTACAGGTAGTGTGATGTGTGTGGCATCCATTTTATTGTGTGTGCTAGTCAGGGAGAGGTGTCAGTCCCTGGGTCTCTAGGGTGTCAGTATATGTGCTATGTACTGCCTCTTTGCCAAGGCCAGGGTGTACTGGGCACACCTATGTCTACCTACAGGGACAGGCTCAGGGGATTCCTCCTCTGAGTCCCCCCTGTGCCTGTGGGGACCTTGGCAATGGTGGGGGGCTGTGTCACTCTTCTCTGAGATGTTCCTGCTGCAGCTGTTTCCACAGGATCATATTGTGTGGCATGGCAGATACTATGAACATTTGTGGACATGTGGCAAGAGAGTACTGCAGGACTCTACCAGATATGTCAAGGCAGCGAAACCATGACTTGAGCAGCCCAATCACATGCTCTACGATGTTCCTAGTTTGTGTGTGTGCCTCATTACAGCATTCTTCAGTGTGTGTGTGCACGCATTTCTGATGGGTGTCATCATCAAAGGCTCCAATGCATAGTTAGCATCCCCCACTAGACGACCGTACAGGATGTTCCTCCTGGCAAATGCCTGGCACAGCTGTGATGCATGCCAGATGTGGGAGTCGTGATAACTGCCAGGGCTGCTGGCACAAACACATTGATAATGCCCTGGGCATTGCACATGACCTGGTAGTTGATGGAGTGATACCCCTTGTGGTTGATGTAGACTCTACCCTCTTCACCAGGTGGTGCTTTGATGTGGACATGAGTGCAGTCTATGGCACCCAGTACCTCTGGGTAGTTGCTATACGGTGGAAGAGATGCATATTGGTGGTCCTTTCCTCAGGGATGCTGGGGAAATAAATGTGCTCACTGGCATGTGTTAGCATGACATCCAGGAACTGTTGGCGTACCCTGGATGCCTGTGAGACCCCCATGATGTCCCCAGTAGGTCTTTGGAAAGTACCTATAGCTAGTATTCTTAAGGCTACATATACCTTTGTTTCCACTGGGATGGGTTCCCCTCAGTTGTCTCTGTGTCTGAGGTGAGGGCGGCAGAGCTTGGTGAGTTTCTGTAGCATGTCCCTGTCCAACCTGTAGCACTCTGTCTCCAGCTCATGTATCCCGTGAAAGGTTACCCTGGGTCTGAACACTCTTCTCCTCCTCAGTCTAGGCCAGTTGTCAGCATCATCCTCATCACCGCCATCAGTCTGTAGCATGTAGAAATGTAGCAAAGCATCAGAAGCCCCTATCATTCTGTCAGTTAAAATTTCCAAGTGTGTACTCCAATGGTGCTGAGTATGTGGGAAAAAATCAGATTGAAGGGTGTTTGCATACTTCATACTGGTGTGCTGCAGATGCAGCCTGTGTGATTGGCTGACTATGATACATTCCACCTGCCAACTACATTATTGAGGGGTTTGAATGGCCCACTGTGGCAGAGGCCTTATTAGTCATTTACATTGATTGTATTTTGTCTGCTATTTCCTTTTTTTTTTTTTCAATTTCCTCTGGCTTTAATCCACACACAGCACTCCATGCAAACCCTTCGAGCTACTGTAAACATTGCTGAGCAGAAAGGGCCCTCCACCTGGACACGAACATGCTCAGTATTTCTCTTACCAGATAAGCACAGCTTAGCAGCCACAGACACCCCCCCCCGCTTAGCTGTGCTTAGCCGAGTGCAAACAGGAGCTGCTGAGCTCCAATGTGCTTACACAAACCATGACACACCCCCTTTTCATGTCAGCTGCCTCTTCTGCCTACACCACCATGTTGTAGCCCCTACACGGTTAGGTACCTGTGGACATGGTGACTCATTTTGCTATTCAGTAAACTTAGCTCATTTACATACACCTATTTACGTATACCCTTAGTTACAGCACTACACGAGAGCCTATGTCCTTAGCAACCACTCTAACCTGCCATTGTATGAGTCTGCATGCTGGCCAGTATAATGGGGAAATTTATTTTACCTTTAATACTTCCCTTTTACTATTTTAAATGTATTCTTTGCAAGCTCGCATGTTTGGGCACTGCTCTGCTCTGCTTAAACATGGCATATGTGCCGCAAAAAAAAAAAAAAAAAACTTTTGATTTTTACATTTTGCATGAGTTTTCCATGCCAATGGCCATGGGTTTGGCCATTGGCATGCATAATGCACCTACTACATGCTTTACTTTTAGTTGTCACAGCCCCGTTTTGTTTTTTTGCAGTCCAGTACATGGTTACTTCCCGCATACATTTTTACTGCAGACACGGCTGCTACACGGATGCCTGTCTGCTTCCTGGATCTGTAAATCACCTCATTTGCATGGTTTTCACCAGCAAATGAGGTGATTTACATACCACGATCGCATCCATAGCAGCATAGTGCTGGGAGCCTTGCTTCCTGGATCGGTCCACCTCCGAACTCCGTGTTCGAGCTGCACCACTATGCTTACATGGAGATTAGCTCCGTGTAACATTACTGAATTACCCCCAAACATTTTACCAGTGGAAATGCAGAAAGCTTGTCATTAAGTGTAGCTAGGCACATAGTATTTATTGCTAATTACACTAAAGTGAATTTATTTAAATGTTAGGAAAAATGCTGTAGGCAGCCTTAATTGCTCTTTGACCAGCAGTTTTTTTTTTCCCTTATGAAATGTATTTTAAAAATGAACTGTTTGTCTGTATTTGATTATTTCCATTTATTACGTGTTGGTTTCTGAAACAAGATTCTGAGCAGCTATGGATTTTTTTTTTTGATAACAACTAATTTCAAACACTATAGTGGTTTACTGTGAGAACTATTCCTGTCTTGCATTATTAGAAGCTACTGTCTGTAGAGATGATATGGCATTAGATTTCAAAAGAGCTAGAACATTTCTTGTCAGTTCTCATCAATATACTTCTTGTTATTGAATCCTAAAGGTTCAGAATTTCAGAATATCCATGAGAAAAGCACAACTGCTGCTGAAAAACATTAGACCCAAACTACAAACTACACTTTGAAAAATATAACTCAAGTCTTTCCATCCCTATCAAGTGACTTCTGCGGTAGACTTAAACCCCCTAGCCTAGGATGTGTTGCTGTTTTTTTTCATCTCAACACAGTTACATACCAAAGCTAATTATGCCATAGGAAGCCACCACCAGTTATCTTGTTTTCAGAAAACATTCCACCATGGAGGAAATTAATGGGGACCATTCTATGTGCATACGTTTGAGTTCTCGCCTTGTCTGCTGTAGTTCTTTCCATGCATTCACACATACACTCCCCCCTCTTATGTGTCAAAAGGTCATTATCTGCAGTTGGGCGCACACAGACACACACACACACACACACACACACACACACACACTTTTTTTTTTTTACACTCACTAAACAGCTAAAGCGAGTGTAAAATAATGGCTGGATTGATCTCACTCGCTCTTGCATGCACGCGCACACACACACAATTCTAATTTTTTTTCTTTTTTTATTTTACACTCGCTAAACAGTGTTGCTTAGCGAATGAAAATAATGACGGCCGTTCGCTTTCTCGGCATCCAAGCTCCACAGCTCTACTAGAAGCTTACCTTTCAACCGAGCAGATTTTTTGCAGAATCCAAATTTTTGCCTCATATTTTTCGTCTGTTCCTCATAAAATTTGTGATTGTCTGGCAAATCGCTTTCACTTTCTGGTGATTGAAGTGAGTAACTAATGACATACATTTGAGTTTCGGACATCATATCCTTCAGAAAAATGCATGTTAACACAAACCGTATTATTCTAGCAAAGCAATATTTAAAGTCTGTCCCTATTTTTCAGCCGTAACCCCCGCCCCCCTCCCCCCATTTTGTCAGGCTTTGTCCAGACTTCTAGCACTAAGAGGTTGATGATGCACATGTAATCTCCTTACATTTCACAGGGATTGCTGCTATGTCAGCAGCAGAACATAAGACTTGTGTTGCTGTTGACAGGAACACAAACTGAGGGTTTCACTCATGATGGGAACAAAAAAGAGACTGGGGAAGAGGATGCACAAAATAATTAAAGTAAACTGACACTGGACAGGAGTTATGTGACATTACTAAAGTGAGTGTGACTTTGGTCAGACTAAATTTGTGCCTGAATGTTAAACACTGGGATTGTCCCTTTAAGGCCCTTAACAAAGGGTGTCCAATCTTATTGTGTAATGTTACCATTAATCCAAATGGTAGTTTGACCAAGAGCAAGGCTATTAGGAGTGGCCCAGACAGTCACCAAATAAATATGCAAGTACTCTCAGAACTTAAATATGTCTCACAAATATCAGCCACAGTGATAGGTTTAAATATATTTAATAATAAATAATAAAACAACAAGATAATATTCAGCAAATAATCACAGTAACTTCAGAGTTCAAAATCACAGGAAATATTTAAAACAAAATTGCAGGACGATCTCAAATAAATAAAGAAAACATCTAAACTATTCTTTACTATATTCCTAACTATATCTAAAGGAATTACTATACCCTAGCTACTTGCTATTACAGCAATGTAAGTGTGGTGAATGGATCATCTAGCTGATGTTGTTGGGTCCATGTCAGAATACAAAATACTCTGTCTCTCTCTCTCAGAGACTTCTTAAATTAATATCAAATATTACTGCTGGGTTAGCTTGCAGGATGACATCACCTTTTGTCATCTGACTTTAGTTCTCAAGCTAAACCCCCATTGCTAGGAACTGCCAGCATTTACCATCTCCCTGTGAAAAATACATAGTCCTCAGATCTTTGCAGCTACTGGAAGACATAAAACAATAAAACACTTACAAGACAATGCAGAAGGCCCCTAGTTTTAGACATCCTGTCTCCTTGCTAGACTGAAACCATCTTTTATAGCACAGTTATAAAATGATTTAATTTCAACCATTTCTCTGAAGTCTGGAAAGTTAACCTTCTATGTTCCAATTTCCATTGTTAAACTATATATATA
This sequence comes from Protopterus annectens, assembly GCF_019279795.1. NCBI lineage: Eukaryota > Metazoa > Chordata > Ceratodontiformes > Protopteridae > Protopterus > Protopterus annectens. Next base: position 661,348,100 of record NC_056725.1, read on the forward strand.
TTTACACAATTACAATAGTGTATATACATTTCTGTTCTTTTCCAGTAGGGTACACTGTGGTCCAGTATTTTACAAACCCTTTCAACACACACTTCTGTAACAGCAGTTTGATATACACATAACATACAGTTCTAATACAGTTGTAACACAATCATATGACTCATGTTGATATTCACAAATTACATATAATTATTTACAAAATTCCAGATAGCTGGGCTGGCAGTACCTCCTTTTATCACAGCTTGTAAGAGGAGACTGACACTACAGCAGGGTAAGTAGAAGGACACAAATAAGTACTAACAATCCTTAGGAACCTTATACAACCTGTCAGGTTTCTTTGGAACAAGAGACTGAGAATTGGGAGACTTAAAAGCAGTTATAAAGGTGTCTAACAAAGCAGCCAACAAGGAGATACTGCAGAATGTTTAAGAGTATCCACCTGAAGCAACTCATAATACCTTTTCTGGATATCAAACACCTGACAAGAATCGCACTTCGAATATTCCATCATTCAAACTATTGTGGCCCCAAAAGACAATTCTTCAAAAGGAGACTCAGGGCTAATGGACTCCTCTTCATCAGCACCATAAGCCAAAGGTGAAGGCATCTGGTAAGAACAAGACAAGGATCCTTCATCAAACTCTGAATCCTCATCTGAGGAATCCGGATCCCTAGACTGTTGGAAAGGAGCTGAAATCCAAGGGGGAGTAGGCACAGATACCCCTTCATGAGGCATCACAGCCATTAAGGCATTAAACAAGCCAGAGTAATCTTCTGCCATTTCTGCTTTTACTTGGTAGGGATGCCAGCCTTAAACACTGGAGGATCCGAACCTTGAAGGGATTCGATAAGAGTACCGAGAACCTCTCTCCTGACAAGAATCTTCAGAATTTCTCAAGGGCCTTCTGAGATAATCAACCATGGTTCCTCTAGATGTCTGCAGCAGACATCTGCAGAGCCTCAGAGCATGTGTGGAAAGAAGGATTGATGCCGGCTGCCAACGAGGTCGCAACAAAGGAATCTGACACAGACACTGAATGACCTACAGAGCTATCATCTGATTCTACAGAAACATCTGGTGGAAAATGGACAGCCAAAGAATATAAATGAGATTTTGTGGTGTTCTTCTTACTTAGCTGTACCTCAGGGTTAACTGATTCTGCCATGTTACCCTGGGTTAACAGTCTAAGCTTCTGATTCTCTAGACATATGGCCAGGGAAGACAACTGGCTTCTAAGAGTCTTAAGCCAAACGCCTTACACGTGCTACAAGAAGTATGATCAAAGGAAGCACTCCACAAAAAAGACAGTTTGTGAAGATCCTTATGGGGAAACTGCCTCCCACACTGACATTTTCTGTTTCTGGATGACATGAACTCCAGGTAACCAAAAAAGAAGACTAAGGTATTTGGCACAGCAAAGGATTTTCAGACTGATGAGTGATGAAGGTGTTCGGACTAGCAGCAAAGAAGTTCTAGATAAATGCATCCCTACATCACCTTTATGCCATATGTCAGGTATGTGGAGCATATGTGTGATGTACGGCATATACAAGATCTAAAGGCTTTGGTATATTGGCTGGACATTGGGCTATCCTTAGCAGGACATCCCTAAGGTGAGGAATACTGCAACAGTGATATGGAAGGACATCTTCCCTGCCCACTGGGTGTAGAAAGCATCTGTCTTCCAGGCTAGTGGAGACAGGTTCCTGGTGCAGAAAACAGGAAGATGGTGATGTTCCAGGGAAGCAAAAAGGTCTATACATGATGTTCCCCACCGGAGTATGATAGCTTTGAAGAACTTCCTATTCAAAAACCATTCATGCGGTGCCGCCATGTCTCTGCTTAAAGGATCTGCCACCACATTCTCCTGAGAGGAGATATACATTGCAGTGAGTGTCAGATTCTGGGGGTGGGCAAAGTGCCAGGCCTCCTGTGCCAGACTGTGCAGGAGGTAGAATCGTGTGCATTCCTGCTTATGTACACCAGCAGAGTGCCTGGCTACCAGAGATGTGAGAAGGTTTGCAGGGCCTGCAGAAATGCCCTCATTTATTTTAGGTTGATGTGTTCTTTTACCAGGGGGGTGGGCCACTCTCTCTGAAACTTGTGGGCTCCTGTCTAAGTTCCCCATGCCCTATCTGAGGTGTCTCGAACTGGTTGTGTGGGGTGAACAGAAGGCCCAATATGACAGTGACCTGATTGCTCCACCAAAGAAGTTCCTTCTTGATGCAGGGGAGAAGAGGGATGAGGGCAATGAGAAGGTGTAAGTGTTGGGACCACAGTGATTTCAGATACCACTGTATTTTTCTCATATTTAGTCTGGTGACTGGAAGCATAGGGATTGTGATAGCCATGAACTCCAGAGCCCTGAGGATCTCTCTTGTTGTGCAGTGAGTCTTGGTGGAGAGTGTTCTGATTTAATTGCCTACGGTGGTGACTTTCTCCTAAGGGATAAAGGGATGCATAGTGGAAGTGTCCAATTTTCAGCCTGGGAAGACCAAGTCCTGGGTGGAATTGAGATGAAATTTTTTGAAACTGATGGTGAACCCCAAAAGCATCAGGAGATGTGCAGTGTAATGAAGATGCTTCAGGACGGTATCCTTGGATAGTGCCTGGATTAAAAATTCATCCAGGTAGGGGAAGATTTGTATGCTCTGAGTACAGCAAAAAGCCACCACTGAGGCTAAACACTTTGTGAAAATCCTTGGAGATGTAGAGAGACCAAACAACAAAGCAGTAAACTGAAAATATGATGATCCAGTCAAGAATCTGAGAAACTTTCTGCAGGAAGGGTAAAGAGGAATGTGCAGACAGGCACCTTTTAGGTCTATGGATACCGGGAAAGCCTAAGGAAGAAGGAAAGGCAGAAGAATATACAACAAATGTATTTTGAAAGTAGAGACCTTCAGGAAATTGTTTAGTCCATAAAGGGTCTGTAATGACCCTTGGAACAAGAAAGATTCTTCAATAAAAACCTTTTCCTAAGAAGGTTAAGGGGACCTCCCCTATGGTTCCTTGTGCTAATAAGTCAGGGTCCATAAAATGAAACTGATTGGGAGGAAGCAGAGGCATTCTCTTTAGACCGGGAATGTTTTCCCATATCACAGGGTAGCCCTCCTTGATAATGTTCAGGACCCACCTGTCCGAGGTCATGGTTTCCCAAAATGGGAGAAAGAAAGACAAAGTTTTCTTAAGAGGGGGATGGAGGGGTTGGGAATGGGGAGGTTGAGGAAGGGAAGACGGTTACAGTAGGGTTGCTACTCCAAAATAGTATCCCTCTCAAGTTCATCTGGGAATCTTTTTCTAGGTGTTTTCTTCTGCATATGAGAGGATCTTGGGCCTTGAGAAAGGTAAGTGGGCAAGAAGTAGTGTGGTAGTGTAGGCACGAGTGTGTGTGTTTTAGGGTTGGAGAAGGAGTTAAGTAAGGGGATGGGTTTAATGTATATTTGACTATGTGTATGGGGAAGGGTTAGAGAAAGCATTAGGTAAGGGGGAATATTTAGAGTGTTTGTGTGTTTGTGCATGTGCCACATGCAAGTGAGTGTTTGCTGGTTAGGGTTAGAGTAGGGGTTAGGTAAGGTAGTGCTGTGTGAGTGGGTGTGTCTGTGCATGGCAAGTATCAGATGGGTGGGTGTGTCTCTGCATAGTAGGTCTCAGAGATGTCTTGTGCAGTGGTAGTATTACGAAAAGGGATTTCCTAAGGTAAGGTGTACAGTTAGAGTTCATAGGTAGGTTCATAGGTCGGTAATAGGCTACTGGCCCTAGGGCCTGTACAAGCCTAGCCAAAAAGGTACCCCGGCTTTCACCACCCAAGAAAATTATTTTCTTGTGCCCCTGTCAAGCAAAGCCACAGAAGTGATCCCCGGGGTGAATTTCCTATTATCCATCCAATCATCAAGATTTTTCTTGAAGAGTGTTAATGAGGAGCTCTGCTTGACATAGACAGGTAGTCTGTTCCAGAGTATGGGGATTCTCTAGGACAGGAATCTATCTCTCCAGCATGTTCTGTTTATTGTGGTGACAAGGTTTAGGTCCCTAGAGCGTGTAGCTCGGAAGGATTGGGATTTCTTTAAGTGGAGCATGTCCAACAGCTCTGGGTTTGACATAGCTTTGTATGTTAGGCAGAGATCGCCTCTGAGCAGGCGATATGCGATGGAGTAAAGCTGGAGTTTTTTGAGATGGTCTGCGTAGGGCATCTCTTTGAGGCTAGTAATCCTCTTTGTGAGGTATTTCTGCAGCCTTTCCAGTTGTTGTAAAATTCTTGTGAGGTACATACCAAAAGGGGCGTTGTACTCTATAATGGGTCTAATGAGTGATGAGTAGAGGGGCACAATGACCTCTTTTTTTTCTGGATGATAGATAGATGATAGTTAGAGGCAGGGTTAGGTTTAGTACACATTGCTAAATTAGAGGAGGGTGACAGAGCAACTAAATTGGCTCAATTTATTTCTGTACACAGTCTTATACATGTGTCAGGAAAATATCCACACTAAAAGGTACCCTGCAGCACTATTCTCCAAGCAGAGACCTCTGCTCAACCAATAAGCTCTCAGTAATCATAACAAAGTTTATTAACTCAATGGGTGACTCACTATATTCTCATTACGTACAGGAACTCTTGAACGCCATCCCTAAAACAGACCATGAAACTGTCCAGCTTCAAGCCGTTACTAAAACACCTAAACCAAACATGGTTGTGCACATGCTCCTCACCTGGGCAACTCCATTTTCCTTTGTCAGCTTATACCCCCTAACCTCTACCTCCATCCACACAACAAATCTTTCTAACACTCCTTCTGATTTTTCTTCCTAACTTAATCCCCACTTTACATTTCAATTTCTTTCTGACACCTGGAACACTATTGCCTTCATGATCAAACCATACCAAATGGGTGCAAATCCTGTGACAACCACAACCAGTTGTGTATTATTGCAAAACAATAGCCTGAGAAACATTAAATCATTTTGGAACATTCTAAGTAAACACTTCTGTGTACCCTGTCCACTGACGATGCTCTTTAGTCTCAGAGTACTAATTAGATGTAATGAATGTGTGATATATTGCTCTCTCTCTCTCTTTCTCAGTACAGAAATATTAATATTTGTGTATAAAAATTCTGACATTACAGTTTTTATTCACAAGCTTTCCTACAGCAAGTGTAATTAATCTGACAAGTCAGGTCACAAAATACAAATATTTGGGTTCAACGACATTTGTGTAGATGATGGCATAAGGTATTCTCATGAGTAAGTGCTGATTGCAACATTTCCATGCAGTATTAAGAATGTACAGTTCAAAATGTGCTGCTGGACAAAAGGGATATTCTCAGAGACCAGCTGGAATGTATAAGTAATACCCATATGTGCTGGTGATAAGAAATACTGAATGGTTTTAAGACTCAAAAAGAAAAAAAATGGAAGGCAGCTAGAAGCTGATGGCCACAGTGTGCAAAGCCTGTAAGAGCTGTCAAGTTTTCATCGCAACCTCAAACACAAAAAACTGATTCTGAAAAGCAGAAAACATTTCTTAAGCTCCTTGAAATAAGTAACACAAATTCAATTAATTGGCAAGCTTTGTTAAATAATATCTGTTAAGCAGCAGCAAACAGTTACATAAACTCTTTTTATACAAATACCAAAAGACTGATGAAATGAAGGTGGCAAACTGTAACGGGGGAAACAGAAAAAAAAATGTGGATAAGCTTACCTCCTCACTGCTCAAGCCTCAGGAAATGATGCCCAAAATCACTGCTTTATTGGCCAAGTTGTTTTATTAAAATTTCACAGACTAAAAAAACAACAGTGTAATACTATTAACATTATTGAACAAAATGTTCTGGCCAGCTAAGACTTTGCAATCTTTCCATTAAGGTTTGAACACTAATCACTATACTGTTACCATACATGCAGGTAACCCATTTTAGTCGGGCATTCCTTTCACAGTAAAGTCAAAATGTCCTTATGTTTTTGAGTTTTGGTGTTACTCTGCTAACAATGACACTTCATACTATGACAGAACAAGTCTACACTGCCTTTCCAATTTTCCAAGGTATTCCAGAGAAAAAGAAGTTATGTACTCACCATAACGTTCCATCTGAGTAGGTACTTCATTTGTCTGCAACCTGTGGGTATCGGATCCGATCTCGGATCCGAGCCGGCAGCTTCACAAGCTACAAGATCTGAGCTCCTAGCTCCTCCCCCTACCCATAATCCTCTGCCACTAACTGTATTACCTCAGATCGATTTTGCCCAATCTAAGTCATAACCTCGACAGAGGTATACTGAAGACCTAACCTCAAGACAGCAATATTTCAGGTGACCAGAAAAATCCGAAAAAAGGTTAGGGGGATGGCAGGGGGGGGGGGTAACTACTCAGATGGAAAGTTATGGTGAGTACATAACTTCTTTATCTGAAGTAGTTACTTCATTTGCTCTGCAACCTGTGGGACAGAGTCCCCAGCTACCTAGACAATAAACCTGGGTGGCCTTATGGAAGGATATTCCAAAGCACCGCGGAGTCAAAAGAAGCCCTACTTCTCGATATAATATCCAGTTTATAATGAGAAATGAATGTATGAGAAGAGGACCAGGTAGCTGCTGAACATATGTCGTCCAAAGGAACCCTGGACCAGAAAGCTGCTGAGGTGGCGATGAACCGGGTAGAATGAGCGTGTATTCCCATAGGAGCTGGTTTGCCTGAAGATACATACCCCTGAACTACACATTGACAAATCCAATTTGCTAGGGTCACTTTAGAAATGGCCCTTCCCCTGGCTGATTTTGCAAAGGACACAAACAACTGATCAGACTTGTGAAAATCTTTAGTTCTGTGCAAGTAAAAACGTAGTTGCCTGTGTACGTCCAGTCTGTGCAATATGTACTCTCCCTTATTCTGAAAATTTGGAAAGAACACGGGCAAATTGATTGATTGATATTTGATTCCGAAGCCACCTTAGGTAAGGAAGACGGGTTAGTCCTGAGAGACACTCTATCCCTGTGAAAAATGAGATAAGGGGGTTTCATACACAGTGCTTGGAGTTCCGAAACCCTCTTAGCAGAAGTAATAGCTACCAAGAAAGCTGTTTTCCAGGACAAGAATTTTAAAGGAATTGAGGCTGCAGGCTCAAAGGGTGGACTCGTCAGGGCTTGCAAGACTAGCGTCAAATCCCATGGGGGTACCACCGTTTTCACAGGAGGTTTCAAGAGAAAGATGCCTCGCAAGAAAGTTTTGCATAACTTTGTGGATGCCAATGATCCTAGTCCATCTCCCACATGAAAATGGGAAATGGCTGCTAACCGCACCTTAACTGTAGAAGCACTTGCTCCCTGCTGAAAAATCAGCGACAGGAAGTCCAGGATTGTCAGAACAGGAACTGTAAACGGATTCAGGCCCTTGTCTGTTGCCCAGATGGAGAAGTGTTTCCACTTGCTATTATATATCTTCCTGGTAGCCGGCTTAGGAGCCACTACCAGAACGACCTTCACTGGTGATGAGATACCGGGAGTCCTAGCCATCAGTGGAACTGGATCAACCAAGCCGCAAGCTTGAGGTTTACCAGGTTCGGGGTTTGACATCCTGTGGGATGTGAAATCAGGTTTGGAATGGGTTCCAGTATCCAAGGGGGAGTTAAACTGTGAGACCGCAGGTATGGGAACCAGATCTGACGAGGCCAGAATGGGGCTATGAGGATAACTCTGCTCCCCAACCAAGAGGCTTTCTGTATGAACTTTGTCATAAGCGGAAGGGGAGGGTAAGCATAAAGAAGACCGGGAGGCCAAGCATGAACAAGAGCGTCTCTGGGAGTCTCCCCCTCTGGGGAAGTATTGCGAAGTACTCGCTGCAGTTTGTGTTTAATGGAGAAGCAAAAAGATCGCAGCGAGGCCAACCCCACTTGCGGAAGATCTGCTTCACAACTGATGGATTGAGAGACCACTCGTATGGAGTGAGAATTATCCGACTCAGTTTGTTCGCTAATATGTTGGACCATCACAGAATGTGCATTGATACTAGAAAGCGGTTGGTGGATATCGCCCATTCCCACACTCTCATAGCTCCTCGACAAAGGGGATAAGACCTGGTTCCCCCCTGTTTGTTTATGTACCAGACTACTGACATATTGTCTGTCTGGATTGCAATAGTCCCCAGAGGAAGAAGGTCGTGGAGAGCTTGCAACACTAGAAGCACCGCCCTCATCTCTAGGACATTGATATGCAGAGCGGTCTCTAGGGAAGTCCACGTGCCTTGGACGGTTCTGCCCGAACAATGCCCCCCCACCCGAGGTGAGAAGCATCCGTGGTCAACGTGGCTTGGGGCGGGGGAATCACAAAGTGTCTCCCTTGCCTCAGCTCTCGAGAGTGAAGCCACCAAAGAAGGGAATTCCTGCAAACTCTGCTGAGTGGAATCGGGGAGCTTAACGGGTGGAGTAATAGTGACCACTGAACCTGGAGGGTCCATTGTAAAACCCGCATTCGCAGGCGTGCATGAAGGGATAGACCGATTGCCACTGCCATAGACCCTAGTGCCCTCAGGACTAACTCCGCCACAGGAGCTTGGCTCTGAAGAAGAGTAAGCACCTGAATCGACAAGCTGCTCAGCCTGTCCGACGTCAGAAAGGCTCGAGAAGCACGGGTATCCAATCTGGCCCCTATGAACTCTAAGACTTGTACGGGGCGAAGGAAGGATTTTTGAAGATTCACTGAGATGCCTAGACTCTGGGCAAGAGTCAGAGCGTAATCTCTTGCAACGCAGAGTTGATGCCTGTTGGCGGCGGTAAGGAGCCAGCCGTCTAGGTACGGGAAAACCTGAATGACCTGAAGTCTCAGGTGGGCTGCAACCACTGCCATGACCTTGGTGAACACCCTGGGGGCTGAGGTGAGGCCGAACGGAAGAACCCTGAACTGATAATGATTGGCTCCCAGCCGGAAGCGGAAAAACCTTCTGGATCGTCTGTCCATCAATATGTGGTAGTATGCATCCTTGAGGTCTATAGAGCACATCCAGTCGTTCTCCTGCAGCAAGGGGAGAATTGATTAAAGTGTGACCATCCTGAATTTTTCCTTGGGGATGAACAGGTTCAGAGCGGACAAGTCTAGGATGGGTCTTAGGTCCCCCGTCTTCTTTGGCACTAAAAAGAACCTGGAGTAATAACCCAATCCGGACTGATCTGGGGGGGGGGACGGGCTGGATGACTCTTTTTCTTAGCAACTTCGAAACCTCTGAAGCCGCTGCCTCCCTCTGATCGGGTGGAACATCGGGGAGGCGTCTGCTTGTAGGGGGAAGGCTTAGAAAGGGAATGGAGTAACCTCTGGATATGACGCGGAGCACCCATCGATCTGTCGTAATGGACTCCCAATTTGACAGATGCTCTGTCAACCACCCCCCGACTGCCTCTAGAGATGGACAGTCGGGTAAGCCCTCAGGACTTTTGCGTGGGTCTGTCCGAGAAAGGCTCTCTAGACCCGAAATTACATGGCCCCCCTCTGCCTCTGGGCCGACGTCCACCTTGTCCTCATCTGCCTCTGGAGGACGAGGGGTCCGAAGCTGGATAGGATTGCTGAGACTTGCGGAACCACAGCTTCTTTTGTCCTCTCTGATTCCTTGAGAAGGATCGTTGAGGATTAGAGAAGCGGACTCCGACGGGAGACAGCATCTTCCCGTCCTTCTCGCTTTGGACCAGCGTTTCGCGAATGGTCTTGCCAAAAAGCGAAGACCCGTCAAAGGGCGCATTCGTGAATGACACCTTAAAGGGTTCTGCGAAATTGCAAAGGCGGAGCCAGGCATGACGCCACAAGACGACACCGGCTCCGCTGGCCCTAGCAGCTCCCTCCGTTGCATGAGAGAGTAGCCACATGGATGTGTTAGATATGGATTTTAGAGTGGCCATATGAGTCAAAAACACATTCTTGTCCTCAACCGACATGGACTCTGGGGGGGGCTGCAGCGTATTCCTTAATCAAGTCTCGCTGTAGCCTAATGGTATGTGCCATATAACTCAGCGCCCTCACAGAGAAGGTCGCTGAAGCAAACATCCGCTTCCCAATGCGGTCCAGCGCCCCAGATTCCTTATCCGGCGGGTGGACTGAAGAACTCTCTTGGGCGAGTTCTCTCTTCGTGGCAGCCACCACCAACATGGCATTGACCGGAGACCCCTTGGCCCATGACTGTCTATCTGATGGGGGTGCTAAGGACTTTGTCGGGCTGTCTCAGGATTGGCTCCACGGTGTTGGGCTCCTTCCACTCCCTGGTAGTAATAAGGTCTACCAGGGGGTCAGCCGGAGGGGACATCCAGGAGGTAGATGGGCCTGCCTCAAATGCCTCCAGGAACACGGATTCATCCGCGTAAGGTTTTTGGGCAGACCACCCCCCTCTAATATGCAACATCTCCATGATGTCTCCTTTGGAGACATCCTCGGGGGGTGATCTTGGGGAACCTTCTGTTTCATCCAAATCTGTGTCTGTAGTGATGGACTCAGGGGAGTCTAGGTGCCTCCTTTTACACCTCTGTTTATGAGGGACCTCCTTGGTGAGACTGTCTGAGGACAGCTCTTCAACGGCTTCCTGTTCCTCCATGGGAACCGGCTGGAGGGCTTGGGCAGGCTGTCCCAATGGACGGATGATGGAGGATAGACCCATATGCAGCGGGGGTGCGGGAGGATCCGAAGCCCGGACCAGGGACCTGGAGGACCTCGACAGCACCCTCTCCACAACCTCAAAAGCCAAAGGAAAACTACTCTCCCCAGGCTCTGAGAGCAATCTCCTCGGCTCTGAGGTAGGGACCGGAGTCGGAGCCGATGCGGTCAGATCCGAGAGAGAAGTGCACTACGACCTCAACGGCGCTGAAGACACATCAACCCCCCCGGATCCGACGCTCGGCCCTGAGAACTCGGATCCAAAATCTCGAGGGCATGGTCGGCGTCGAAGAGACCAGAGCTATCGGCGCCAACGAATCCCCGGCTCCGAAAGGGCCCGGATCCGATGACTCCAAAACACGAAAATGGGTTGGAGAAGGAGTGATCGGAGCGAAGACAGAGGCCGCACTCCCCCCCTGAGGGGGGGAGGCAAGAGCACCCCCATCTGCATTTGGGTCTGCAAGAATCGACGCATCATCCGATCCATATCTGTGTCGGTGAGGCTCCTGGTCGACCTGGAGGAAGTCGTCGAGGCAGGCTGAGAGGGTCGCCTCGACGACCTTGAGGGAGACCGGTACTCCCCCTCTGGCTCCGGCGAAAAACGAGGCGAACGGAGCCGAGAGGGGGAGGATCCGTGAACCCTCGAGGGAGAGCTGGCCAGCTTAGATGGCGGGGTTGAGGGTTGAGTCTCAGCCCGCCTTTTTTGAGACCTGTGTCTCTCCTTATCTTTGTGCCTCTTCTCTTTACAGGAAGAGGCACCAGAGTCCCCCGAACTCAAACCCAAATTGGGAGGTTGAGTCCCTGGTTGAGCGGGGGGAGCGGAAGGCACTGGGGCTGAGGAGACAGCCTGAGCCTTGGAGGGGGAGGAAGAAGCAGCTGAATCCTGGGGGAGCAAGCCCACCAGGATCAGCTTATTCTTCCTGTCCTTAAGTGCCTGGGGGTTAAAGGCTGCACATATTTGGCAAGCCGTTGATAAGTAGGCCACCCCCAGGCACAAAACGCACTGAGTGTGGCCATCAGCAGGAGAAAGCTTATGGCCACACTCAGTACACTTTGAAAAACGGCCTTGGGCCCTTCAGCCATTACACAAACACGCACACCCAAACACTAAGTGGGGGAGGGCTGGACACAGAAAACTAACACTACTACACAAAAAAAAAAATATTTAATTAACTATGCTGTCTATAGGGACACTAAACAAACACACAACAATCAAACTCTGAGAAAAAGCTTTTCTCTAAGAGAAAAAAGGAACAGTCTCACCAACTTAGCTAAGGAGCTCTTCAAAAAGTAGCTGTCTTCAGCCGCGGCAAAAACTATCTGAGGTAATACAGTTAGTGGCAGGGGATTATGGGTACGGGGAGGAGCTAGGAGCTCTGATCTTGTAGCTTGTGAAGCTGCCGGCTCGGATCCGGATCCGATACCAACAGGTTGCAGAGCAAATGAAGTAACTACTTCAGATCTATTATTTGTGCTGCTCACTGTTTTTCAATAAAGAAATGTAGGTTTGCAGACTTACAAGTACTACACGCAGGCATTATTCTGCTTGAACATCCTGTAAATATTGTACATACTTCCAAACTGCCTGCAATACTATAAATATTTTTGATTATTGCTACCTCTTTTCTTTGTATATTTACATTTTGATATGAATTTTTGTTGTGATATGAAGTATGATACATTGTCACTTTTATTTTTGTTGTTACGTATTATTGCAACCAGATTTTCACAATAATACCGCTTTCTTTCCGATATGTGAATGTAAACAGAAATGTATGCAGAATTACACTGACAAAGCAAACTTTATGAAAAAACATTGTTTAGATAGGAAAAACAGTATACAATTTAAGAAATGAGTGCTTGTTTCAAGCTATGCCATTTCCCGACATCATGTCACTGAAAATACATTTTCTACAACAGTTATGTGTAAGACATGTTCCATGTCCAGAAATATGTTGCCCAAACCATCTGGAAGACATCCACAAGTATGCTATCCAAAACATCCAGAAAACATTGTAAGAGTAACTACTATCCAAAAAAATAAATAAATCTGGTGCTGTCACATACTACATACATGTTTTTTATAGTACCACCTAACACCACGTCACATTAACCTTAGCCTCAGTTGTACAAGACCTTTCTCTCCCATGTCAAATTAATTTTAGCCTCCGTCACATAGTTTATTCTGTTATTCCCTTTAACTGAAATTATGTTCCATTTGTAAAATAAAAGCAGTTATTTACACAAAAAATTTGCTGCTCCAGATTTCTTATTCTCATAGAAATGTATAGTCAATTTTGTAACAATGCTTCTCGCAGTACGGCAGCAGTACAAACAAACATTTCCCAAGCGTCCTCAATTCATTTCCTGCAGTATGACAGCAGTGCAACCAATTTTGAAGTAAGCAAAACAAGATTCACATTTCCACGTTCATTTAGGTTACGAATTTGGGACAAACTAGGTTATACCCACAGAAAACATCACATCCAACCATACGTTCACTCCCACAATCTGTTTTTGGCCCAACAAGCGTACTACCACAACCGCGAAAATCTGGTTGCGATAATATGTAACTACCGATTTTTTAATTATATTATGCACTTTGATCCTCTGGAGCCTGGATCATGGCTGAAAAGAGTCAATTGACCAATCCAGATGCCTGGTTACCAAATTTCAAATAAGTAAATTAATACAATAAACTGCAGAGTTAATAGCACACTAAGATGCAGCATGTGTCCATACATTCCCAGGTGATGGCATTGTACCCACTATCATAACTATGCCAAACTTGGTATGTGCCACATTGTCAATATTCTTCAACTTCATTCTGAGAAAGTGCCACACATGTTGTTCCTTGTCAAACTGGATAAATCCCGTCTACTATGTTAAAAAACAGGATTCCACTGCAGATCACTTGTCAGAGGCTCAGGAATGTACCTGTGAGAGAAAAACAAAGTAAAAGTAATCCTTATATAAATCATACATTATAAACATATACAAATGACGCAAGGCTCAGTGTATGTTCTAGGGCAAAATACCACAAAATATTAACAAAAACTAGCAAGTTCACTAGTGTAAAAGCTGCTGCTGTGTGGTACCATCGAGTTAGACGACATATATCAAATAATTTTCTTCCAAAAATATGGTACAAGTAATACATTACCAATAATGCCCAAAAGCGTGGCTACTGGTAAGTATTTTTCAGCATCACTGCGACAACATTTTAAGCAGCCTCTTCAACCAAACAGCTCTAAGATGACTTACAGCATTCCTTTATAAAAAGTGAAAACTGCCCACAATGATCTGAGCTATTCTCAATCCATATAAAACTACACTAATAGTATTTTCACATATAAGCCAGCAATCAGACTACTGCAACTTAAAACTAGCAGTCAGCAATGTTATCAGACTACTGCAACTTAAAACTAGCAGTCAACAATGTTAGAACTGAACTATCAAAATACAAAACTACTGGGAATAATAAACTGTTGATTACGATTCACTCATTATATCAAATAAGCAGTTAAAATATATATAAACTTGGGACTTCTTTATAAAGTCATATATTTTCTGTCACAGAATGCCTGTAAGACTATAGCTCAGATATAGTCTCGTATATCCCTTATCAATTTTGACTAACCTACAGTAGTCGCAGCTAGCCAGACCGGAGCAGTCTTATAATAAAACTGCAAAGTTTGTAAGTAACCACACTAACAGAGTATATCACCATTTTGCACTTGGGACTCCTTAACTGACTGGAGTTATCTAATCTAGAAGCCTAGAAGCAAAATTTAGAAAGACTATACATTTTATAACCTTTATAGCCCAGAGAGAGATGCCCTGTCACTATCCATTTACTAAACTGATCCATACCTGATAGAGAACTGTGCTCCCTGAAGCAACATTTCGTACTCATGCAAAAATCTAAAAATCATAACAGTGACTGGTTATACTCTGTATACATTGTGAAACTGTGGGACTTTGTCACAAAATGTATTAGAATTATCTCATCTCATCTACTACTTAAAAACTACTGACCAACAAAATAGTCTTGCACTTTTAACGGCCCCTATTACTGAAACTCCTTATTTTACTCTTATTCCGTCTATAATCTAAAATCCCAATAAAACCACATCAATAAAACACTCTGATTACATGTCTCAACTTAATAACTGTTTGGATATTTACATCTATATCTATATAAGCCTCATCTGATGTCTGTGTACTAAAATTACAGTGCAACTGTATGCAAACATTGTAAGAAAATGCTGAGTGTTCTATACATGTGTGTGACTTTAACATGCTGTAAATGATACATGGTGTACTTATGGTGATAACCTGCTAAATTATATATAGAAAGATTATGATTGGTGCCCTGTTGTAACTGTATTACTAATCCACAAGGACAATACAATCCCTGAGAGCTAAAAAATAAAGACATTTAAATGATATCAAGAAAATGGAAGCACATAATGCACTTTAGAAACACGTCAGCACCCATAATTCACAGTTTTAAATGTTATGTTATTGATAATATTACAGTGGACATGAGGGGTGGTCCTGTAGGTAATTTATTACAGTTCAAGGAATTAAAATGCCAGCTTATGACCAATTCAATAGTTGGTTGAGGTTTAAATGACAAGGTTTCTATCTGCAGCATCATTTGACTTAAAGCATCTTTTTATGTCATTTAGTTCTGAACCTCTGATGTTTTCATTTAGATATACAAGGGTCATGCCCATTTCATTTTTTCTTTTTTCTTTTATTAGTAACCTGTTTGTATGTATGAAGTGTTACTAATGGGTTTAGATTCATTTGGTGGGTTTATTTTTACTTTATCACTAATTTATTCATGATTGTTTTATGTATGTACATATTTTTTGTATTAATGATCTATGTGTTAGATTAGTTTCTGTGTTTAACCATATCATCCCAGCTATAATCACCTCGACCTGCACACAGTTTTGAACCATGTTGTTTTCCTAGCTGCTTACAACACATGGATGTGGTTCATAGGATCATAGAAGGTTACTAGGCTATTGGCCCTGAGGCCCTTATAAGCCTAGCCAAGAGTTTAGCCCATATTTAGACAAGTCAGCACCCAATGCCTCTGTCCAAAAGGGGACATGGGTAGAATCCCAGGGGTGCAATATCTGTTTCCCATCCAGTTATCCAGGTTGCGCTAAAAATGGGGTAAAGAGGTACTCTGCTTGATGTGGAGAGGGAGTCTATTCCACTGATGGAGGAGACTCTGGGACACAAATCTGTCCCACCAACAAGTCCTGTTGATGTCACAGGCCAGGTTGATGCTGCACGTGTGAGTTACTTGAGTGGAGATTGACTTGCGAATATGCAGCAGTCCCATTAAGGTGGGGTCCATGATTGCCTTGTATGCCAGACAGAGATCACCTCTGAGGAGTCTGTATGAAACTGAGTACAGGGATAGGGCTTTCAGCCTATCTGTATATGGTAGATGCTCATAGGTTCATAGGTGTGTACTAGGCTAATGGCCCTGGGGCCTTTACAAGCCTGGCCATACGATTACCCTGGCATAGTGCCACCCAACCTTAGTTCCCAGTCCCTCTGTCGAGTAGAGCCACTGGTGTTATCCCTGGGGTGAATTTTCTGTTTGACGCCCTGGATTCACCTAGTGAGGAACATCTGTGGTCTCTCCAGCTGCTGCTGCATGTGCTTTGCAAGGTACATGACGAAAGGGGCATTATACTCAATAATGAGCTTTATAAGGGAAGAATAAAGGGATGTTATGACCTCTTTGTCCCTAGATGAGATACCCTTACTTATGAGGTGGGTCATCTAGAAGGCTTTCCGTATAACAGAAGCAACATGGTGGTCAAAAGTCAGGTTGCTATCAACCTGGGTGCCCAAATCCCTCAAGACTGATTGTGTGCTTAGGATGTTGTTGTTTATGTAATAATTTGTGGGGCTATCACTCTCCCCAAAGGGGATATGATGATGCATTTTTTGGTATTCAGCTTGAGGCCATGTTTCCAGCACCAGTCATTTGTCTGAGTGAGACCCTCTTGTAGGATGTCCACATCACTAGGGGAATTGATGACAGTACCCAGCTTGCAGTCATCTGCAAACTTGGTCAGTCACAGCCCACTGGTTTTGGCCTGCACTATCCCAAATAACAGAGGCCCCAAGACCAAACCCTGGGATATGCCGCTTGTCACAGGTCTTCTGCTTGAGTTTGCTTCCCTTATTTTGACTAAGTGGGTTCTATCAGTGAGCCAGTTTGCTACCCATTTGGTAACATACAGATTGATGCCTAGTTGAGACAGTTTATCTATAATGCTCGAGTGGGGAATAGTGTCAAAGGCTTTGGTCAGGTCAAGGTAGGCAGTATGCACTGTCTTCCCCTCGTCCACGGCTTTGGTAACTGTCTGAAAGAAGTCAAGCAAATTTAACAGACATGACCTCCCACTGACAAAGCTAAACTGTGTGGGATCGAGTGTTTCGAGGTTGCCAATGTCCTTGTTAATGTCGTCTATGATAATCCGTTCTATGGCCTTGCAGATCAGGCTAGTTAGGCTGACAGGTCTATAATTTTCCGGATCAGTGGATGCTCCACCTTTGAGCAAAGGGATGACAGCAGCTGTCCTGCACTTAGCTGGGACAAAACTGGTACTCCAGCTTTGGTTGAATAGGGCGCCTAATGGTGCTGCAGGCTCCTGCCTGAGTTCATATAGGAGGCAGCCTGGGATGTTATCGGGTCCCATGGAGGCTGTATTTTTTGCCTTTGAGAGAGCAGTGATGACCTATTCCCTAGATACAAGAGGAAGGGGGCAGGTAATGGGGATGCCCTAATTTACTGATAGGGGAGACAGAGGGGTGAAGTTTTTGCTGAATCTGTCAGTCAGCAAGTTTGCTATATCTACAGCATCTGTACATGTGGTGTCCTTGACCACCAGTTCTGAACAGATCTGGGTGCTTCCTCTGAGGTTGTGGACATATGAAGGAGGCCTTACGATTGTATCTAGTAGATGTAGCCAATTTTGACTCGAAGTTTGCTTTGGAAGATTTCACAAGTTCTCCTTATTTGCTTGTTCAGGCTAAGGAGACATTGCTTCCAACTGGGCACCTGCTTCTTCTTGGTCTCGGACAGCAAATTTTCCCTTTTGTTACAGAGTTTATTTATTGCAGATGTCTACCAGAGAGGTTTAATCTTCCTTGTGGTGGATGATTTAGTCCTGTCAGGTATTCCTGATTCCATGCATCTATATAAATGCTCATATAGTGCTTTGGTGTAGTTTTGGATATTGGTGCCACTTCCAACAGAGGGGGAGGGGGATGTGAAGCTGTTTATACTGTCCCTCAGGAGGCTGTAATTAGCTTTAGAGAAGTTTTTATGTCTGACTTTAGCTAGAGGGGGGTTCAGGGAGATGGAAAGTGACCACTGCTGCAGTGGCTACTCATGCTGGTTAATACCATGTCCAAGATATTATCACCTCTTGTGGGGGTATCGACTAGCAGTTCCAAGGTGTTTGCATTGACAAAATCGAGGATCTCTGGGCAATTGTCTTCTGGCATGAGTTGTTTTTCCAATTTATGTTTGGGTAATTAAAGTCACCCAGGATCAGGGTAAAGGATTGAATCTTGATAGATTTGAACAGGTCCAAATAGGCGGATTGGGGATCTTGAGTCAGATTTGGGGGCCGGTAGGTAGCTATGATCTGAATAAGGGCCTTGTCAATGGTTAACTGCACCTGGAGTGTCCCTTGTGCGTCATACTGCTTGACCAGCCTGGAGGTGTGTATGTCTTTAATGTACACTGAACCTCCACCTCCTTTGGCTTTACTGCCCACAGTTTGGGGTCTGAATGTATGATAGGATAAGTAACCAGGTAAGGCTGGACTGCTCTTCACAGCTTTGAACCAGGTTTCTGTGACTGCACAGATGTCATCATTTTCCAGGGTTAAGAATGCTTGCCACGAGTGCAGTTTCATGTTTAGACACCTAGCATTTAGGAGCAAGACCTTTAATTTGTGTTTTGTTGAAATTTTTATGTTGGTAGTTTTAACCTCATCACTTTTTCTAAATAAGGCACTATGGGGGAGGCAACAGCCTTTGTCAGAAGCCCAGGTGAGACAGATGCAAGCCATCTCTGACAAAGCATTGTGGTCTGTCAATCATATCTTCCCAGGCTGTCAGGTACTGGATCTCCCTGGAATGACACCAATAACTAAGCCAACTGTTAAAGTCAATCAATATTCTGTTTGTATTGAGGCAACACTCTGGGTGCTGGCAGAATGCTGCTTAAGGCTAGGGACATACATGCCTGGGACACAATCAGCAAGCTCAATCATATCTCTCTTTGTATAGTCCAGGGAGGTACATCTCAATTCATTCACACCAACATGGAATATGACACAGTCATAACAGTATATGTTGTTGGCAGACTTGAGTGCATATGTGATATGGCAGATTCTGGCACCTGACAGACTACTAACCATGACTTTCTCCTTATCCAGCCTGGTGAGAGGCACATCTGTTTGTCTCACAGTGGAGTCTCCTATGACTAATATGTTGGGTTTATGGTGAAACCTTAGAGGCTGTGAGACACAGGTGTGTGAACTATGTGTGGTATGTGGTGTGGAGGGCTGTGGAGATAGAGTATGTTTTTGTCTCAGAGGTCTCCTTTGTTTGGGTATGTTTATATTTAGGATCTCAGCATATGTGGGTGCATGTTGTGTAGGTGTGGGCGGTGTTTGAGGTGTAGTGATTGTGCTGACAACCTGTTCAGTGTCAGACATACTGGCTTGAAAGGGACGGAGCATGGACTCTAGCTTCCTAATGTAATTGCATCTCTTACAAATTGTGTTCTCTGATGGCAGCAATAGATGGTTGTCTGTGTACATGAGGCAGTTGCTACACTGTCTCAGGATGCCCACATCAACCAGATAAGACATATAAGTAAATTATTTAGTCAAACAAAAATAAAGACAATGCAGAACACTGAACAGTTAAAGTGCAAAAAATATACTTATCAGTTCTATATTTCCAGATTGTCTGAGATTGAGAAGCACTCTCAGTCAGGTGCAACAGCGTTTCTAACAATATGTTAACAAAGAAGGTTTAAATTCTCAGCACTTTCTGGAAGTTGACTAAGGATGCTACAGTAAAGTGTATATCCTAATATGGCTCATGTTAAGAAACAGGCTTGCAAACACATTCACAGGCAACAATTAGTTGTATGAAATGCATGAACAGCACTTTTTATCTGAACGAAAACCACTGTAAACTGATAATTAAGCAGTCTGTTCAGCATCTCTCTCTCTCTCTCTGTGTCTCTGTAGTAGTCTGCACTTGCATGTTTGTACATCCTCCTTGAGTCTGTATAAATTTTCATTGGGTGCCCCAGTTTTCTCTCACATCCCAAAGTTGTGCTATAGGTAAACTGGCATTCCTCTAAATTGATATATTTCAGACCACATATTGGATGTGTGTGTGAGTGTGTGTGTGTTTTTGTGCATATGTTTGTGTGTATCTTGGGAAAAACTAGCATCCCAGTTTAGGATGAGTTCCTGGGCCTTGTATCCAGTGAGTGCTGGGAGAGGCTGTAGCTCCCCTGTGACTGAGGGATGGATTATCATCATAATCATCTTCTTTCATCTGTTCCGTTAGGGGTCGCCACAGCGGATCATCTGTTTCCATTTCTTCCTGTCCTCTGCATCTTGCTCTGTCACACCAACCACCTGCATGTCCTCTCTCACCACATCCATAAACCTTATCTTAGGCCTTCCTCATTTCCTGTTACCTGGTAGCTTCATCCTTAGCATCTTTTTTCCCAATATACTCTGCATCCCTCCTCAGCACATGTCCAAACCAATGGAATCTTGCCTCTCTGGCTTTGTCTCCAAACCTTCCACCCTGGGCTGACCCTCTAATATACTTATTCCTAATCCTGTCCACCCTCGTCACACCCAGTGCAAATCTTACCATCTTTAACTCTGCCACATCCAGCTCTAACTCCTGCCTTTTTGTCAATGTCACTGTCTCCAATCCATATAACATAGCTGGTCTCACTACCCTCTTGTAGACCTTCCCTTTCAGTTTGACTGGTAATCGTCTGTCACAAATCACTCCTGACACTCTTCTCCACCCACTCCATCCTGCCTGTACTCTCTTTTTCACTTTTCTTCCACATTCATCGTTACTCTGAACTATTGATCCCAAGTATTTAAACTCATCCACCTTCACCACCTCTACTCCCTGCATCCTCATCATTCCTCTATCCTCCCTCTCATTCACACACATATATTCTGTCTTAGTCCTGCTGACCTTCATTCCTCTTCTCTCTAGAGCATATCTCCATCCCTCCAGGGTCTCCTCCACCTATTTCCTACTCTCACTACAGATCACAATGTCATCTGCAAACATCATAGTCCATGGGGACTCCTGTCTGATCTCGTCTGTCAACCTGTCCATCGTCATTGAAAATAAGAAAGGGCTCAGAGCTGATCCTTGATGTAACCCCACCTCCACCTTAAACTCATCTGTCACTCCCACCGCAGACCTCACCACTGTCACACTACCCTCATACATATCCTGTACCACTCTTACATACTTCTCTGACACTCCAGACTTCTTCATACAATGCCACAACTCCTCTCTAGGCACACTATCATATGCTTTCTCTAAGTCTACAAAAACATAATGCAACTCCTTCTGACCTGCTCTGTACTTCTCCATCAACATTCTCAGAGCAAACATCGCATCTGTAGTGCTCTTTCCTGGCATAAAACCATACTGCTGATCACTAATCATCACGTCTCTTCTTAACCTATCTTCCATTACTCTTTCCCATAACTTCATGCTGTGATGGATCAATTTAATCCCTTTGTGGTTACTACAGCTCTGCACATCACCCTTATTCATAAAAATTGGTACCAAAACACTTTTTCTCCATTCCTCAGGCATCCTCTCACTTTCCAAGATTTCATTAAACAATCTGGTTAAAAACTCCAATGCCATTTCACCTAAACACCTCCATGCTTCCACAGCTATGTCATCTGGACCAACAGCCTTTCCATTCTTCATCCTCTTCATAGCTATCCTTACTTCCTCCTTGCTAATACATTGTACTTCATGATTCACTATCCCCACATCATCCAACATTCTCTCCCTCTCAATCTCTTCATTCATCAACCCCTCAAAGTACTCTTTCCATCTCCTCAACACACTCTCCTCGCTTGAATGTTTCCCTCATTATCCTTTATCACCTTTACCTGTTGCACATCTTTCCTAGCTCGGTCCCTCTGTCTAGCCAATTGGTACATGTCCTTTTCTCCCTCCTTATTGTCCAACCTTTCATACAACTCTTCATATGCCTTATCCTTAGCCTTCGCCACCTCTCTCTCTTTGCCATGCACCTCATCTCCTTATACTCCTGTCTACTTTTTTCATCTCTCTGACAATCCTACTTTGTCTTTGCCAACCTCTTTGTATACTCTCCTGCACTTCCTCATTCCACCATCATGTCTCATTGTCATCCTTCCTCTGTCCAGATGTCATACCAAGCACCTTTCTAGCCATCTCCCTTACTAGCTCTGCTCTTGTTACCCAACTGTTTGGTAACTCTTCACTGCCTCCCAGTGCCTGTCTTAACTTATCCCTGAACTTCACCTCACAATTACCCTTTTTCAATTTCCATCATTTGATCCCTGGTGCTGCCCTCACACTCCTCCTCCTCTTCTTGATCACCAACTTCATCCTACAAGCCACCATCCTATACTGCCTAACTAGACTTTCCCTGGTCACCACTTTACAGTCTCCAATCTCCTTTACACTGGCCCTCCTACATAAGATATAATCCACCTGTGTGCATTTTCCTCCACTCTTGTATGTCACCCTATGCTCCTCCCTCTTGTTAAAATACGTATTCACCACAGCCATGTCCATCCTTTTTGCAAAATCCACTACCATCTGACCGTCTGCATTCCTTTGTTTAACACCATACCTACCCATCACTTCCTCATCCCCTCTGTTCCCTTCACCAACATGCCCATTGAAATCTGCTCCAATCACCACTCTCTCACCCTTGGGTACAGTGATCACCACTTCATCCAACTCACTCCAAAAGTTTTCTTTCTCATCCATCGCACACTCAACTTGTGGAGCATATGCGCTAACAACATTCATCATTACACCATCAATTTCCAGCTTCATAAACATCACTCTATCCAACACTCTTTTCACCTCCAAAACACTCTTCGGATACTGTTCCTTCAGGATAACTCCTATGCAATTTCTCCTCCCATCCACACCATGATAAAACTATTTGAACCCACCCCCGATACACCTAGCCTTACTCCCCTTCCATCTGGTCTCTTGCACACACAATACCCCAACCTTCCTTCTGTCCATCATATCAGCTAGCTCTCTCCCTATACCAGTCATACTGCCAACATTCAAAGTTCCGACCCTCACTAATACAGTCCTAGCCTTTCTCCTCTCTTCCTGCCTTCGGCCATGCCTTCTGCCTCTTCTCCTCCTTCAGCCAACAGTAGCCCAATTTCCACCAGTACCCTGTTGGCTAACAGTACTGGTGGTGGTCGTTGTTAACCCGGGCCTCGATGACTAGCATCCCAGTTTAGGATGAGTTCCTAGGCCTTGCATCCAGTGAGTGCTGGAAGAGGCTGTAGCTCCCCTGTGACTGAGGGATGGATTATGAGGGTAACAAAAATAAATTAACGAAAATACAATGTTAAAATGTTACAATATATACAAAGGGATAAAGAATGTGATAAAGATATGGATCTAAGGTAAAGTGCAAGATACATTTAATCGCCACAATATTTCCCACCAATCTACAAAATCATTATGTTTTCGAAAGGGTATACTCCTTAAAAGTGAGAGTAAACAAGCCTGAGTGCCATTTCTTTAAAAAACTACATTGATTTAGCACATACATTGATTAGTCTACTCACTGCACCACACAACCATCGAACACACATGCATGTGCAGAGAACACATTTAGACAAATGCCACACATTTAGACAAACACCACTCAGCAGCTACACAACCAGACATTACATGGCGAGCAAGAACCTGCACTCCTTTGGAAGAGAATAAGCCTCTCCATCTCCAAAACGTATATATCAGACACTGAAATTGCACTTAAGTTAGGATAACTGTCACTCAGGACACTGAACTGCAAACACCTATCTTGTACCATACTCACATCATTCTTAACTCCACTCTCTCATTCACACTCACAGATTAGTATCACTCACACACACACACACACACACACACACACACACACACACACACACACACACACACACACACACACACACACACACACACCACACACAAAATGAAGCACAGAAAGCTCAAACTCAATAAACCCAAATACGCTTACATCACTGAAGCATAATGCTCCCTCACAGCCTTTTCATTTTTTAAGCTAGTTTAGCTGATGGTACATTTGCTGCCTGTTATTTAATTGTGTTTCTGTAGTAATTTGTGTGTGTTTTATTTCCAATTTAATTTACATTTGTATTCATGGTGTGTTTCAGTTTTACTCAGTGTATCTTCAGGTTCACCTCGTAGGTCAAACAATGCAAGATTCCTGTTTTGTTCCATTTTATTAATACTACTGTATTTATGCAAATTTAATAATGTATGACTTGAAATATATCTATGATATTTGGTGCTTTTTTTATTGTTATTTTTTTTTCTTTTTAATTAATTTTTTTTGAGAATTACACAACTGTGGGCAGAACTTAAGTATCAAACTCCTGTCACGCTGTTTGAAAATCAGAAGAAGCTGTCTGATAAATGAATATGCAGAGTACCAGACAGTGAGATGTGAGATGAGCAGTTCAGATTCAGATCAGAATGCAGCACAACCGGCCCAGTTTTTGCAGTGATAGAGGAGAAGCTGTAGATGAGTAAAGATCTAACTGGGCATTCCTAGAATTAGAGGAAGCATATGACAAGGTCCTAAGAAAACTGGTTTTGGGTACTCTAGCAATAGTTTGAAATCCTGTAGAGCAGAGGAATTTGTGTTGAATTAGTGCAGAATTAGTGCAGAGTATGTACAAGGACTGAACAACACAAGTACGAACAGTATTCAGACTCACAGAGGAGTTGTTGTGCATCAGGATTTAGCTCTAAGCCCACTGCTGTTCAAACTGGTGATGGACTACATTAGCAAACAGGGCAGAAGGGACAGATCAACAAAGCTTCTGCATGCATATGATGTGGTTCTACAAGCAGACATGAGCAAAACTTCAGCAAATGACACGGGACTAGAATGCAAACCTGCAGAATACATAGGCTGAAACAGAATACAGACAAGACAGCTGTCATAGCAGCAAATAGTATAAGTTAGAAAAAGCTGAAAACTGAGATAAAAGAAAAAGTAGTGGAAGAGGTTAACAGCTTCAAGTAACTGAGGGGGTGGTTGAGGAGAAGGGAAGCTTAAATGATGAGGGCAAAGCTAAAATCAGAAGTGTCGCAGCTAACTGACACAGAGTACCAGAGGTAGCGTGTGACAGATGAAAGACAAAGTTAAAAAGTAACTTTACAAAACAGTGGTGTGACTAGTGCATCTGTAGAGCATAGAAACCTGGACATTGAAGGCAGAGCAGCTGAGGAAGCTTGAGGTGATGGTGATGAAGTACCTGAAATGGTAGGATGCACATTGTGGGACAGACAAAGAAATGAGAACATCAGGGCAGAAGCCAAAGTAGCCCTAGTTGAAGTGGAGGTCAAGAACAGATTACAGTAGTTCAGTCACATGTGCAGGAAAGCATAAGATAATCTGGTAAAGAAGATATGTGAGAGACATGAGGAAGGCAAGGGGAAACAAGGCCATCCTGCCAACAGATGGCTGGACTGCATGACAGATGACCTGTGATACTCAGCATGACTGCTGAAGAAGGTAGGAGAATGGCACTGAACCGAGAGAGGTGGTGAAGATATACCGCGACACCCCAACCCCATGACGATTAAGGTGATGGAATTTTTCTATGTTTGATAGTCTTCTCAGCTAAATTATTTTTTAAGATGGTAGTAGTTTGTTGGATTTTGCTACCTGGAACCACTTGCCTACTGACATGAAAAACAAAGTAACCATTAAAAGCTTCAAAGATGCACTTAAAGGACATCTCTTTACAAAATTTACCTGCAACTGCTACCATGATAATGATTAGGCAACTTAATACCCCCTACCACGATAATGGTTGGGCACCTTACTATCCCTACTATGATAATGGTTAGGTAACTTGCTAATCCATATCATAGATGATAGAATACATTTAAGAAACTTTTCTCATTATATGCATGTCATCAAACTTGCCTATTATATGGCCTTTGATATCTATCTGCCTATATATATATATATATATATATATATATATATATATATGTGTGTGTGTGTGTGTGTGTGTGTATATATATATATATATATATATATATATGGGTCTACTTTGATTCACTGAAAACTAATTTCAGTGAATTTCAATTCACCCTCAAAAAATCGCTGAGAGCTCAAATCACTGAAAACTCATTTCACTTAATGTAAGTACTGTTGGGCAAATAAAACATATATGCCCTTTTCCCCACTGCAGTGCAATCCTGGAGTTAGTATATATAATTGGGGGTGTGGGGAGCAGAATCTCATTTCACTGAAAGCTAACAAAATAAAACTAAAAGTAGCTCCCCAACTCTATATATATATATATATATATATATATATATATATATATATATATATATATATATATATATATATATATATAGTAACTCCAGGATTGTGCTACAATGGGGAAAAGGGCATATACGTTATATATATATATATATATATATATATATATATATATATATATAGTGCAACTAAATACCAACCCCAGGACTCTTAGAGCATCTGATAAACTTATACTCAAGCTAAGAAAGTCCCATGATTACTTTGGTGACTCTCTTTTTTCCTATAAAGTAGCCACACAGTGGAACCTAATACCCCAAAATAGCCTAACAAACACAGAAAGTCATAGCTTCAAACAACTCCTAAAGGAATACCTTACTCAACAATGGCTATGCTCCTGTAATACTCCTGGCTAGTTTCTCATGCTATCAATCACAAGTTTCCTTTCTGCTATCTTCTCCTTGTCTTACTTCTACCAAATGAAAATACCAAGTTGGTTTATTTTAGTTAGGTATCTAATGAGTTTCATATTACAGTCTAACATAAGGCTTAAGAAATGTAATGTTTTCTGTTTACATTCTCTTTTTGTAAATTATGAATTTAGGCACCTGTTAAACTTTTGTAATATTTGTAAAATTTTTGTAATCTTTTTTGCACTATTGTTATGGAGCTTTTCTCCCTAGTTCTCCACTAAAAATGGGCTACTTGCCCTGCCAGACACTACCCAGTTAACAAATGTAAAATAAAAATAAAAATAAATAAATTAAATTAAATAAATAAATACCTAGAGAGAGAGAGAGGGAGAGATATAAATATGTTTATGTATTTTTATGTATGATTTCACTGCTCTATATTTTATGCGTATTTTGACTTGCATTTTTGTACTTTTCTCAATGCATGGTGATTGAATTTTACAATTTAAAAAAACAACACTATGCTGTAAAAACTAAAAAAAAAAGATGAACACCACTAAAAGGAGCATGAGAATTTATTAGAAGGATTAAGCGCTTTCGGGCATAAGACAAAGCCGTTCTTCAGAATAAACAATTCCCATCTGCATCACCATTAAATACTGAATCTAATTGTAATTAACCAATCTAAGCACTTCCAATAATAAAAGTGATACAAACATTAAACAAATGATAAAAAAAATCTTCTGTTTCAAAAAAAACAAACAAACAAAAAAAACATTTTTTGTATAAATCCACAAGCAAATATTATTTACATTTTTCATAATAAACTTTCCTATGCAAAACTGCTTTATAATTCACTCCACTATTCAACCCAGGTGTATTATAAGCATTAAATAAAATCTGCCACTTCAATTCTCTGTAATCTAATTCTCCTTCTTTGTCACCGTTAAAATCCATCCACCCACAATTAAATACCCCTGGAACCTGCCAAATTCTGCTGTAGGTACAAAGTATGAACCTTCCGCAATATACCTACAAAAGTTACAGTTACAGTTCACACACTTAAAAATGCCCCTTGTTCTTATCTCACTCAAACTGGGATTCCCTTCTAACATTTCCTATGAACCTTCCGCAATATACCTACAAAAGTTACAGTTACAGTTCACACAATTAAAAATGCCCCTTCTTCTTATATCACTCAAACTGGGATTCCCTTCTAACATTTCCTTAAACGTTTTTGCTCTTTTGTTGATATGAACAAGGTTCCAGGGGTGTTTAATTGTGGGATGACTTTTGTGGTGTATTTAGCTAAGTGTTCAGCATGCACATTATTTTATATTGGTAAGACCAATAGACAGTTGAAGAGAAGTATATATGAACACTCATGCCATTAAAAGTAAAAATATAGATAATGCATTGTTTAAGCACACCTTGGTATGCCACAATTATAAGAAACTTTATTTTGCTGTTATTGACTGCATACCCAATGATTTCAACAGTGACGTTCACTATTGGAAGTGTTTTGATTGGTTAATTAGGGTCAGTATTTAATGGTGATGCAAATAGGAGTTGTTTATTCTGAAGAATGCCTTTGTCTTATGGCCAAAAGCGCTTAATCCTTGTAATAAATTGTCATGGTCATTTTAGTGGTCTTCACCTTTTTCTTCATTTTTACAGCATAGTGTTTTGTTTTGTTAACAGTTTTTACACTACTTTTAGTTTTTGAGGCACTTGTGTAGCTTTGTATTCATGAATTTTACAATCTACTCATTCTGTATATGTAGTAAGATCCTTGTGTATTTTCTGCTCTTTGAACTCAGGTCATGGCTGAAAGGGGTCATTCAGACTACCCAGTGAACAAACAGTAACAAATATAAACAAACAAATGAGGGGATACTGCTCTCCCTATTGCAATCTATTGGGGCAGTATTTACTTACTTACTAAAACTCACCACATTTCTGAAGAAAAGAATGCAAATGTTTAGTCTATTAGTTTGCACCACCTTTCAGAAAACGTCAGTTAACACACCAAGTATATGAAGGGCTTTTTTTCTCTCTTATGAATTCCAACTGTCGAAAGAAAGGATGGAGAAGGATGTACAGGTTTAAAGAAAAATCTGTGAACACTTTATAGGTGAAAGTATGGTTTAACCTTAAGGGAATTAAACCCTTAAAAAATGTCACAAAAGGCTCAATAAAAAAGGCCAGACATGTAGAAATCTATTGGACAAAGAAGACAAAAAAAAAGCCTTTTCCAAAAGCCCATAAATGTCAGCTGCCAAACCAGCTGATTTCAACAGAATACAATGCCATACTATCAATCTTGAAGTTCACATCTAAAAGAGCACAATGTTTCTTCAATGAAATGCAAAACCTAGTCCCAAGGAGATGAATGATTCTTGAAATGCAAAAAAAGATGGAGAAAGTTTTAGGAACTGTTTAATCAGCTGGTACAGGGCCGCAGTTTTGCCCTCCACAAGATCATAATGACATGTTACTGAATTATGCACCATGAATGCAGAATAACTAAAACCCAAATAAAACACCTAAAGGGCTTCCACTAGAGAAGCAAGCTTGAAGAACTTCTTTATTTCTTCTGCATCCAAAGTACTTTAAAGTAGTAAAGATAAACTGATGCTGCAGAGCCAATTCAATTTCATATGTGTAAAAGGTGTAAAATTGTCATCTTCAACAAATACCAGGTGGATACCTAGATCTGCAGCAAAAAAAATTTAAAAAAAATGTCCGTTCCTACATCAGTACATGAGATTCTACTGAGTTCTGAAATGTTTGCATAAGAGATGCAGGTACCAATGTAGGATAATGAACCGGTTAGCAGTTAATCTGAAAATGCAGCCTTGATAGTTACTATTGGCTGAATTTGATTTGAATGAATTCAAAGTTGATTTAGATCATGGAGAATAGATTGGAGAAGGCACGAGAAACTGAAGTGGCCCTCTATGATTATTTCAATAAAATCCAGAAGATGTCAGAAGATGTTGTGGAAACCAGGCACTGTCTGACAGTGGGGAAAGAAATGAAAAGCCGAAGACTGAAGATGAAACTGATTGTTTCTTCTGACTAGGTCCTCAGAATCTATCTGCAATTTGCTTCCTGGAAAAGGCAGAGAAGGGCTAAAGTTTTAAGAAACAAAAGTTATCCCTTTGCATTGGGATGCCTGTGAATAACATTCCAAATGAAAGGACACATTGATCATTGTAATGGGTGGTTCCCAGCAATCTCCTCTGGTGTGTTTTGTTGCAAATGCAACCAAAGAGGATATTGTAACAAAGATTTGGGAACTGAGAAAAGTTTGAAGAAAAGATTAACGAGTCTACAGTCACCTTGACTTTTTGGTGAAGATATGTAGACAATGCAGTCAATTCCTACCTGTTTTATGCTGCCAAAGGAGAATTATGTCTTGGTTGTTGCAACCAACTACTCTGAAGCTTTCTCTGTCACAAAGAGCAAAAACTCTGTGCTCCTCTGAAAGAAGTATTACATTATTGTAGGTTCTACTTGTCTGTATGCTGTACATTGTAGACCAAAGGAGAACAGATTTTGGTAGATAACTCTTCTGACTACACTCAGCTAACTGAAGCTTTGGTGTGAAAGCCAATTGAGCCTTTCAGCTAATTCAAATAGAAAATGCAACTTTTGTAGGCAGCTACACTTTACCCTAGAGAAATTTACTGAATAAGGCAGCATAAGATACTGAAGATTGCTTACGGTGATTTTTGTGGAGTTGTTGATGTGTTTTTTAGAATATTTCTCTGACAATATTCTTTTGGTTGGTAACACAAGAACAAAATCTTTCATGACAGAAGCTGGTAGATTAGGTTTTTTGTGATAATGTTTTAGGTGACACACTTGAAGGGGTGTGGACAAGTCAGGCTCCAAAATGTTCGCAAAAGAAGATTCCTCTGTTTTCTTTGGCTGGTGCTTTTCTCCCTTTGCTTTCAGTATTCTGACATGGAGGATGAGCTGCAATGATGTCAGCAAAGGAGTGGCCTCTGACAGCTCTTTGGGATGCCTGCAACATTATTTTTTATCTGCTTTTGTTACTTTCTTTACATTTTGGTTTCTCATTTCTGCCCTAAGCACATCTGAAAAGCACAATATAGAGCAACATTACTGGGAAGTTTCATGTTGAGAGTATCCTTTAGAAGGAACATCAATGACATCCCAGACTAGTGACAAGGTGAAATAGTGGTGTGCTTAGTTACATCCTTACTGAAGTACTTTAAGGTCTTGGCTTAGTATGTGGAGAACACCATGTATCATATATTCTGAGGTTGAGTTTTGGGAGGACTTGCTGGTAGACAAGAGGGTCTTGGTTTGTGTAAATGTCTCAGTAAAACTGCACCAAAAAACAACAATATACATTTTGATTAAACATGTGCCTGGGCTGGGCTTTTCCACACTGGTCGCACACTAATCAATAGCTTAATTCCGTCTCTCCAAGTGTGAATAAAGAAAGTGATAAATAACAGCTGGTAATTCTGCCTGTTTTAGTAAAATTCAGTTTTTGGCAAGTAAGTACAGTACCTGGATGCTAGCAAAGAAGAAACCTAGAGAACCTGAAACGTCACATAGAACAATTGGAGAAAACACTGACTGGAAATAATCCTACAGCTGTTCAGAAAAGAACAGTTCAAACTCCAGCTTTGGTATAAGATATGGCTTCTGGTAATTTAGAAAAACAGTTAAATATGCTCAGAGTTGATTAAAATAAATGAAACACTGAAGGAGTATACCAACTCAAATAAGAAAAGGCCGGAAAAAGTGGAAGAAGCTTTAAATAGCTATTCAGATGAACTGATAAAAAATGCAAATAATCAGAAGATGAAATGAAGAAAAGGCTGGCTGAGTATAAGACAGCTCAAGAAGAGCAGTTTCAAAAAAATGGTAGAGTTAGAGGACAGAGCAAGCAGAGAAAATCTCAACTTTTCTGCTGTACCATAGAAACTGGAAGGAACAGACTGTATTCATTTTATGAAAGCACAAATAATTGACTGGACTGGTATTCCAAAACAAGATTTGTTAATTGAAAGGGCACATCATGTGTATGCTCCAAACCTGACCATTAGAAAGCAGCCAAGACCTGTATTAGTAAAGATGTAATCAGGCCAACAGATGATCCTGATAAAATTATGGCAGAAAGGCAAAATATTAAACATTGGTGACAGTATAGTGTTTGTGGAAAATGCTTATTCTCCGCACAGCAGGAAGAAGAGAAGCACATTTATACTGGCAATCAGGGAATGTTGAGAGCCAGGTATGAGATTTAAACTACTGTATCCACCTGCCTTCAGAATATTTTTTTCCTGGAGGATCAGTCATCTTTTTTTGATGCAGAACAGGCTAAGAAGAAAATACAAAAGTTTGTCCAACAAGGAGTGAGCCATCAAATAAAAGGTGCCTCTGCTTCTCATTCTTCTGATGGGTAAGACTCAATAGAGATACTTTGCCAGAGAAACCTTTTCCAATGTCCCAAAGGAAAATGCTTCAGAGACAGAAAAAAAGCACAGGAGTTGACTAGAAGAATCATGACTACCTTGGACTTGAATTGGGAGAATGAACAGGAAGAAGAAAAGCAACACTGAGATTAGTGAATAAATTTGAGACTATAAAGCATTAATCAGATTTGTGAAATATGGCTGAGAAAGATTGGATTTTTGTTGACTTTGTTACACTTGTTAGGGACTGACAAGCATATGCCCCACTTCATGTCATTAATGTTTGGAAGTAGACTAAGGAAGGAGAGAAAGTAACTGTAGGTAAAACAATTTTGTTCTTAGTATTTGTATAAATCATTTTACTATATAGATTCCACGTTATATAGTAAACTATTTTTAGTGATTGCTGCATGTGATAAAGATAATTAAGTAAACAGGGGATTTTTTCTCTATCTTTTAGTTTAAAGAAATGTAGGCATTACAATTTAAAAAGAAAAGAAAAGCTAGACAAAAGCACATTTAAGTCAATATGTTGTAATCTTGGGATGCTGGGTGGGGGATTGGGTCTAAAAGTGCACTGATTATAATATATTTAGAAGTTAAATGTTTTTTTTTTTTTACTTTTGCATAGGTGACTGTCTGGATTAAATTAATTGGCCTAATCTAATGACAAGTTTTTGGTGAATGCAAGTGGATTTTAAAAAAAATGAGACCACAATGTAATAAATAGTATTCCTTAAGCAAATAAATATTAAATACCAGTTGAGAAATTTGTAGCTGATTGCAGATCTACATTTTGCTCTTATGTTTCCATGGAAACAAGATGACTACAGGTGAAGCCAATAAATTGTGAAGTCTGGACAGTGATTACTGACAGAAACAAAATTAAAAGGTACAAGGGCAAGCAGTTCAGTAAAAAATAAAATGTGAAATTATTGGAAGTAAATAATGCATTAAAATGGGGCCAAGTGCACATCTTAAAGCTGAAAGTTAATGTTTTCTGAAAACATGCAAGTTGCTTTCATATCTGGGAGCAAAATAAATAGAACATACATCAATTAATGTATTGTGACTTGGAGTGGATAACCTTAATTTTAGGTTATATTTTGTCTGTAACAGTAGATGTCAATTTGGGACAATTAATCCTATTAGCTGAGTTAAACTTCAATATTTCAATATTTATTTAGTTTGCATGTTTGTTTTAAGTCAACAGACTATAGGAGTGTTTTTTTGTGGGTTTTCATTGCAACAGAACATTTTGTAAAATGTGACATAGGTTCAAATGCAGATGACAAGAAACAACTTTATAAAAGATCAACCTGCCAAACATTAGCTGGTGCATGTAACGCAAACTGTGGAAATAGACATTTAGAAAATCTCTCATATACAATATATGGGAAAAATAACATCTTATCATAATGGATACACTAAACATGATTTTGGAATGTGAATGTCCTCACAGGTATAGACAAAAAGGAAAGAGTATTGAATTGTATTAACAAATGCACTGTGCAAATAACAATACTACAGGAGGCATACTTGGGAAGAAATGAGCATGTGAATTTGATAAATAAAGGATTTCAGGAGGGATACTCAGCAGAGTATCAGGGACAAAGGAAAAGGGGAGCATTTATTCTAATTGCTAGAGGAGCTCCAATAGTAATACAAGATGGAACATATACATTAATGGTTTGTGGTAGTAAGGGGCTAATGGGAAGGGTAGAGTAATATACAGGCATGTATTTATATTCCACCTAAAACTGGTATTATGGAGCTTAAAATTTTTGGAAGAAATAATCAGCTTTCATTAGACAGCATTACTTATAGTTGGTGGCTGGAAATTGATTTGCGACACTGAGGATGGATCTGGGGGGACCTTCAAGGAAAAATAGAACAAAAGAGGGTAGATTTCTGAAGAAGATAATGAAAATATTTGGCATGGAAGCCATGAATCCAGTGGTAGGAACTCATAACAGAATTTACATATTATTCTCCAAAGTACAATAACTAGGTTAGGTATGTTTAATAGAAAAAAGTGCATTTAATTGAAAGCTTCAATATACATCCAATAACTATTTCAGATCATGAGCAAATAACTAACATAAACATCAAGGGTAATAAAGTAGAAATGAGACGCTGGTAATTCCCCACTTATGTTTTCAAAAAGAAAGGAATTTAAGGAATGGGTACTGGAAGTTGTTTGATAGTTATTAGGGAAGTTAGAAATTTCTTCAGAAGTTATAGCTAGTGAGTTGGGTAAAATGAAAGTGGAGTTTAAAATAGGGTAGAAATAAAAGAAAGATATATATATGGATATACCTTTCAACCTGGAAACATCAAAAATGTGGAAAAGGCCCATGAAAAATAGGTACAAATCTGTATGCGGATTAACGTAAAAGTTGCATACATAATTAGGCGACCCCACCCACTCCAATGAAATTGTGGGATACCAACTTTCAAACGCAAAACAAAGAACAGACAACCAAAATATGGCACCAGAGTCCCCTGCAGCCTTTCCAATGTCCCATTACCTGGCTATTTCGCCCCATTTACCATAAACACTAATGTGTGCATGCATACTGCTTTACTTCTACAATGATTATTTGGATTTTATTTTTACATTTTATAGCACAATGCACAAACACTAATAGATATTTGCTAAACAAAGCAATACTGTCTCACAATGAAAACAGACTTGGCATTAAAACTTCTCTGCCCTTGAAACTCACATTCATTGAAACAGCACTGAAACCCACACCACATCCAAAGAAAATGCATCTGGCCAGTGGTGGATAAAGATTACCTTTGGGCTCTTTTCAAATTATAGGCCCCTTGCACACAAAACAAGAAACATACATGCGTTCTTTGATACACCTTCCTTTTATTAAATTATAGTCCTTGTATAACACAGCACATTTGTTAGACTTAAGTTAGAGCACAATTTTAAATTTATTGTTTGAACATTTTTCCATTAGGCAATGAAACAAAATGCATGAACCAATAATGACAAAACTGCCCAATTCAGAACATTTCCATCATTAAAGTCTACTTACACACACACACACACACACACACACACACACACACACACACACACACACACACACACACACACACACACACAATATCGCATTTTAAATTTATTGTTTGAACATTTTTCCAGCAGGCAATGAAACAAAATGCATGAGCCAATAAAGACAAAATTGCCCAATTCAGACACACACACACACACACACACACACACACACACACACACACACACACACACACACACAAAATATATATGCAGAAATTTTACACACACACACACATATATATATATATATATATATATATATATGGGGGGGGGCAAAAGGCTATAAACCAGGGACCCATTTTAAACATTGCTTGTATAATTTTGGAAAGTTGCTAGAATAAAATGTGTAATCACCATGCATTTCACTGCCAAGTCCTGAACCCAGGACCCTGTGCACTACAGTCAGACCAACATACCACTATGCCAAATCAGCAGTTTCCCAAAAGAAAGGAAGACTGAAACTTAAATGGCTATCATTTAGTGAATTCAGTTCTCACTTCTAACCATAGCTCTCAAATTCTTAGAACAAAATACCAGGGCAAAGCCAATAATGGGGGAATACAGAATTCAGTTCTCACTTCTCACCATAGCTCTCAACATCTTAGCACAAAAAATAAGTGGACAAAGCCAATAATGGGGGAATACAGCCCCAAAATAGGGACAAATTCCAAATACTGATCTTATAAACTTACAAAATTGCTACAATAAAAGGTTTTGTGTTACCATTTATATTCGGAAGAATATGCAGTCTGAAATTCAAATATCTGTCATTATTTAGTGAATTCAGTACTTCAGTGATTTCCCAGAAAAATCCTGAAAACCACAGATTTAATGAGGAACAGAACAAAATATTAGGCATAAATTCACTATTGGTGGTGCCTAGGGACTTTGGGCTCTTTTTACCTTGTACCCAAGGTACAGCATTTGAGCCTGAGTACCTCTAGCCACCAGGGACACACACACACACACACATGCACACACACACACACACACACACACACACACACACACACACACACACACACACACACACACACACAGTTCAGATACATGAACCACTCGTGAGTTTCAAACAGTGAAGCAGCCATTGTGCATGTGAGCCCTTGAGCTCAATTCCGACAGGCTGACGTAACCACGCACATGATGATGTCAGCTCAAAAAGTGAAAGAAAATTTTTTTTTAAAAAGCTGGGAAAAATCGGAAATGAAGGGGTGCCACTCGGGAATTGTGGCACCCTATTATTTGGACCCCAAAACTCGGTAAAAACCAAGTAATTCAGTACGGTTGGGAGGTATGTATATGGATACGAAGCAACACGACTTTTTTACAGGGGCTGATAAAAGTTAAACTATTGCAGAATAAAGGGGATCTCAAAAAAACAACCGGGGTAAATGCAAAGTGCTAAAGAGAAAATATGGGAGTATCTGGATAACATGCATGAGTTTAGAAAGATTGCTGTTAAAAAAGAAATTATGTACCTACCATAACATTCCATCTGTGTTGTCCATTTTCATTCTTCCTCACCTGCTGAAACTAATGGGTTTGGATCCGAACCTCAAATTCGACTTAGCCATTACTATAGTTCGTAGCCACCAAAAAGCTCTTGAGCTCCTCCCTACCCATAATGCACCTTCCCCTAACATACCTCAGGTCCTGTTTGCTGTTTTACATAAAGCAGAAAAAAAAAACTAGTATAAAAATCTTAACAGAATAAAACATATATGGAGCTCATTATGAAGGACAGTGCTGTCCTTATAATCTCTCTTTCTCCCAAAAGTCCACTGTGAAAAAGGATGGGGGTTGGTGGGAGGGGAGTAGAGGAAGAATGAAAATGGATAGATGGAATATTATGATAAGCACATAACTTTCTTTATCTGATGCTATCAATTTTCATTCATCCCTCAACTGTTGGGACAGAGTTCTCAGCTACCTAAAATCCCAGAGCACAGTTGAGCCAAAGACTGCTCTTCCCACAGACCAAATCCAGTTTGTAATGAGTGTTAAAGGTATGAGGACTGGCCCAGGTTGCAGCCGCACATATACTGTCCAAGGAAGCCCTTGACAGAAACACAGGAGAAGTTGCCATAGACCTAACTAAATGGGCTCTTAAAAGTTTTGGTAAGGTTAAAACCCAACTTGTAGGCAAAACATATGCAGTCAGTCAGTTATCTGGCTAAAGTCACCTTTGCAACTAATTTTCCCAATTTAGACTCTGCAAAGAACACAAATAATTTATCTGCTTTCCTAATTTCTTTTGATGGGCAATCCCTTACTCCATAATTCCCTACTCGTAGGTGTAGCCAGAATATGATCTGGTCTCTTGGGGATTGGCTCAACTGAGTCAGGCTCCTTCCACACCCACCTAGAGATCAAGACCATGAGCTCATCAGCCAGCAGAGTAAAGCATGCGGTAGATGGGCCAGCTTACTGGAGGACCAACCACCTCTCTGCTTAAGGATCTCAGGAATGTCTCTGAATAGGATGTCTTCAGGAGGTGATCTTGTGGAATCTTCTCCTTCATCGAAATCAGTATCCTCGGGGGACTGACATCTGAGAGGAGTCCAAGTGCCTCTTCTTGCACTTCCTCTTCCTAGGGTCTTCCTTGGTGGGATGCTCCAGTGAAGTATCTGAAAAGATAATAAAACCCTGCTGGGTGGCTTGGAGGCTTTGAGCTGGCTGCCCTTGTGGTGTACAATGACAAGGCTCAAGATGCAGGGACATCTGGGATCCAGATGGAAGATCTGAGGGGGTGGGATCCGTCCGCTCTGCCAGAGCAGAAAACAAACACTCTCTTCACTATCTCAAAGCAGATAGCTTATGTCCCATTGGTTTCCTCTGCCCCAAAGGCAACCTACCTGAGGTGGAAGTTGGAGCCGAGCTGTCCTATGCCGAGGCTCCAAGGGGGAAAGACAGCTCCAGAAACATCGGAGCCGGTGCACTCAGAGATAGCTTCAGATCCAAAGCAGACAGACCCAAAAGATTAGAATCCAGGGGCTCCAAAATGATCAGTCATATCAGAGAGGGAGCTGCCATAGGTGATGTGGCAGAGGGATGGGATTCCAGACCCACAGGGGTAGGAGCCGGGAGAATACCCATCTGTATCTGCACTGAGAGAAATCTCATCTTTCTGTTCATGTCTTCTTCAGTCAGACTCCTGGAAAAATGGGATGAGGAGAGGGAGGGTGATCTAGAGCATCATCTTTCTAAGAAGGGTGAAGGTAGCCTTAAAGGTACTTGATCCAAAAGTGAGTAGCTAGTCATGGGACAACACTAGGATCTGAAGAGATAGGATCCATAGATTGTTTAGTTGGATCTGTTGGAGGTTGGATTGTTGCGGACTTCAGATCAGACTTGTGCTTCTTTTTGGGTGGCTCCAATGAAGACCGAGTCAATGATATTGAAGTCTTCAGAGTCTTGGTAGAAGGCTCCTTAGATTTTGTTGTTGGGGACTGAGCCTCAGAAATAGCTTCACCAAAAGACTAAGGAAGCAAGCCTTTCAAATGAACTTGTTCTTCTTGTCCACAACTGCTTGCAGATTAAAGTTTTTACAAATGCAGCAATTAATTTGGAGGTGATACGGGCCCAAACAGTACACACAAGAGGTATGGGTGTCAGATAACAGCAATTTGTGCCCACACTTTTGGCATTTTTGGAAACCAGAAGGTCCTTTATCAGATATATTGTAAGAGTAAATGAAAACTGATGAGTAAAAATAAGGAAAGGTTTTTTTGTATAGAGAGAGAGAGAGAGAGAGAGAGAGAGAGAGAAGAAAGGAAGAAAAGATACCAGCTATGGTATCAAGAAATACAAGAAAGCGTAACAAGATTAAAACATAGAAAAAGGGAGCTAAACATATACCAACTATAGTAAAGAAGAACTACACAAAATGTAATGGAATGGGAGAAAGACTAATAACAGATTTATATAGAAAATTAAGTAGAAATACTTATCATTATTTGAAGAAATAGCTTGAGAGCTCAGGCTGACCAAATCTATTCGTGAAAGTGGCAAACGATATCTGGGGTATGCTAGGGGTTAATGCATCATGGGTAGGGGGAACTGGAGAGCTTTTTGGTGGCCATGAGCTATAGTAATGTCTGAGCCGGATCCATGGATCAGATCCAAACCCAACAGTTTCAACAGTTGAGGAATGAATGAAAACTGACATCACATCAACTGCTTTTTTGATAACTCCAGAATAAAAAAAAGTTTAGCGCAGTGACTTAGGCAACAGAACGTAGAAGGGGCTGTTGCTAAACTTAGGGAGCCTAAAACAAGAATAACCAAAGATCCTATAGGGGTATTAGAGACATTTCAGAAATTTTATGAAAATTTATATAAAGTGCAAGAAGGTGGAAATCAAGAAAAAGCACAAATGGAAATATTTACGGAAGACATAGGTATGCTAAGGTTAGAGGTAAATGGGGCTCAACAATTAACAGTTAAGATAGGAGGAGATTAAATAAAATGGCAATATATTATCAATGCAAGAAAGTCTCCAGGAATAGAAGGTATTCCTGCGGAAGTCTGGATGTTAGGATGAAAGAAAGTGATAAATATATGGAAGGTTTTGTTTAACGGTACTTTTAAAAGGAGGGGAAGCAACAACATCCTAGAAGAAAGCTGTGGTGTTTGTAATACCTAAAGATGGTAAAGACTCTCCTGATTCAGCTTCATATAGGCCCATTTAAATTTCAAATCATGATTAAAAAGTGTTTATATCTATAACAGCTAAAAGAATGGCAAATGTGTTGCTAACTGCCAAATGTGGATAACAGTGGTTTTCTGGAGGGAAGGCAAACATCTGACAATAATAGAATGATAATCCAGAGGGAAGAAGTATATAAGATAATACCACTGTTGTTGGTTGGTCTTGATGCAGAGAAAGCATTTGACAGAGTAAACTGAGATTTTATGAGCAGGACAATTGAAGGATTTACATTTCCTGATACAATAATAAGGTTAATTAGGAGAAAACATACAGAAAAGGAGGAAAAAAGTAAAGTGGGATGGTTTCTCCCTGATAAGTTATGTCTGAATAGAGGAACGAGGCA
Source organism: Protopterus annectens (assembly GCF_019279795.1). Classification (NCBI taxonomy): domain Eukaryota; kingdom Metazoa; phylum Chordata; order Ceratodontiformes; family Protopteridae; genus Protopterus; species Protopterus annectens. The sequence continues at coordinate 661,388,405 of NC_056725.1, forward strand.
GGAATATCCTCTTTCCCCTTTGTTATTTGTCTTATATTTAGAGCCATTGTCAAAGAAAATAAGGGACTCCGAAATTCAAGGATATAATTGTTATGGTAATTTGAGACAAATTGTCTTTATTTGCAAACATTATTGTTTTGTACCTGATAAAACCAGAAAAGATTCTCAGTGTTATGGAACATTCTGAGACAGCTTCAAGTCTTTTAGGGATATAAAATTAATGAAGGTAAAACAAGGGCTATAGCTGTAAACTGTGCACCCACACATGGATTTGTTCAGCAATACCCATATTTATGGGATTGTGATAAAATGAAGTATTTAGGAATATTTATTAAAAAGAACTCAGTTACAGCAGCTAAGGATATGTGGGACTAGACTAAACTAAAGATAATACAAAAACTGAGAAACTGGAAGCTCTTGTTTATGGATATGGTTAGCGAGATACAAACACTGAAAATGTTTTTAGTCCCTTTAATTTTATATACAGGTCATCTTTTTATCAACCAAATGAGAATTTATGAACAGCAATTAATAAAGAGGTGAAGGATTTTATCTGGGAGGGGGAGAGGGCAAGGGTGAAGTGGGACAATTGATCCTTCCAACAGAACAAGATGGTTTAGGATTACCTGATTTGAAGGGATATTTTAGAGCTACACAGTTAAGGCTCATATACATAACAGAAGCAGAAAGCTATAATTCAAAGTAGAGAGGGATGATGATGATGATGAAGCGGGGGCTAGTTGCTGAGGATGCAAAAATGCTTACAGAAAATGTAATACAAGTCTAACAAGACTGTTAACACATCAACCAAAATATCACTTTATATAACTATTCACAATGACTACACATTTCTGTTGGCTCGAAGAAGGAGCAACTTTTCAAAGTGTTCGTCAGTGAGTCTATTTCTTCTTGCAGTCAGCACTTGTCCACCAAGACTGAACAGGCATTCAACAGATGCACTAGATGGCAGAGCTGTATTAGTGTTCAGAAATATCTTCTTGACTACAGGGTAACTGTCGAGAGAAGATATTTCTCTGTAAGGGTCAGCCAGATACATGTCCATCTGAGAAGATATGCTGACACTGGCTGGCGTCGACTCTTTGAAGCTGAAGAAGCTGTCTTTGGCAGTTAATGCAGAAGCTTCAGATGACCCATGTGCAGGTTTATCCAGTTTCTGCATGGCATCAAGGAGCACAGCCTTGCCTCTGAGTTTCTGCTCTTCAGTGTCCATCCATCACAAACGGAACTGTGGATGCACTATACTACCCAGAATGAGCTCTTCACACTCCATAAGATGACTGAACTGAGCCTCAATTCCTTTAAGAAGAGCATCAACTAGTGGCTCACAGACTGCCTGGGTTCAGACAACTTGTTTTTCAGGCATGAAATGGTGGGGATCAGGATACCCATGAAGCTTTTCAGCTCTGACTTCAGGATGTTTAGAGCCATTGTCAGGGGCTGCATTGCTTGCACAACCTCAGCAACAAAGGTAATTTCTGCAGGCCTGAAGATGACAATTCCAATCTGTTCACATATCTCATTCAGCAAGCCTTCATCTCGAGTTATATTATTATCAAACACAAGCGGATCAGGTCTGTGAAATCCCTCTGCCATGCCAAATAAGTGTCAAACACGCACCAAGTACTTATAATTATATTCAGCTGTACAACAGACTCTTTGAAAAGACAATACTGTAATACTGCACACACTGCCAACACTTTGCACACTTTAGATACTTTGAACAGCTTTAATGTGAAAAAGTAGTACATTGTGAAAAAATACAGTTTTCTCTTTTTTTTAACATTCTATATGATTCTGATATTGTTTCAAATGTTAAGTACTTTTTTCAATATGTCACCATTTTGAACATTTTGTTTATTCAGTAATTTGTTTGGAATGCTTTGCTTTATATTTATTGAGAGAAAAATCATTTAAATGATTTTAAGATCCTGGAAATATTCTCTGACCTGTTTATGAGTCATTTGCAGTCATTTGAGCCACTCTTGTATATTCCTCCATTTCTGACTGTGCGCCTCATGGTTTTAAGAAGTTTTGACTTCGGATCCCATTCAGACAACATGCCACTCGTCTTGTGTATTCAAATAAGATGATGAGGCTTGGGTATTCATTTAAGATATTTATTACACACAAACACATCAGGATGGATGACTGGAACATAAAACTTAAGCGAACTATCTAACTGATTGACTGCTACACACATACATACTTTCACTCCAGCTGCTTACACAAAATGGCACTCTACTTGCACGTGCTCAGTACTTTCTGTGCATGTGCCCATGAACTACAGTGGCTTTAAAAGTACAACACATGCACTATGATCTACACTCCCTGTATTTGAGTGGGTTTCCTCAGGGTGTTCTGGTTTCCTCACACATTCCCAAGACATGCTGCAGGTGGATTAGACATTCTAAATTTGATTTAGGTGTGAGTGTATGCATGCAAGCGTGTGCTTTCTGAAGAAGGTTGAACGCTAGACTGACAACTCAACAATGTAAAACTCCACTGCAACTTGTTCTGCAGACTGATGATCCACTGCGGTGATCCCTAGCGAGCACAACCGAAAGGAGAAGAAGACCAGTCTTTACAGCTAGGAGAGTCACAGATAATAATTAAACCAAACCAGCCAACAGCACAAGACCTATAAAAAACCTATCACATTTTGTCTATTTTCAGCAACTAAAAATCGAAACCTGAAAAGAATTTTAAATAGAACATAACAAAATATTGTCAGGACAAAAGTTGGTTGATCATAGATCCACTTGAAGCATCCTGCTTGGTGCAGTGGGTTGGGGCCTTGGGTGCTCAACTGATGAGTGATGAGTTTGATTCCGACTGATGGTGGTATGAAGAACCAATTCCATTTATTATACTGCAAGGTAAGGATATGATCTCTGGCAGGCTAGAATTGTCCAGTGTTAGGGGATGTTTTAGTGGGTGAGAGTCCCACAGTACCAGGGGAGGGCCAAAGTCTGGTCAGCATTAGCTTTCACCTCCTTGCAGTGCTAAAAAAATTAAGTAAATTTTGCCCCAGACTAATTCTAATGATCTATTATAAATGCTACGTGCTATAAGTTGTGCCAATATTATGTTGTATTTTTTATCCAAATTGCCACTTCAAAGTGTCTATTACCTCCTAACATCTGATTACTATTCATACTATATAGGGACCCCGGAAGTTACATCCCTCTTTAGGAGGCTATATCACCCACGATGAAAACCACTGGTTTAAGCAAAAGTAACTCACATTTAAGTTACTAAAAAATGTAATATATTACTATTACTAGTTACTATTTTGAAAAAGTAACTAGTTATATTACCAGTTACTAGAAATTGTAATATATTATAGTAATATATTACTTATTGTAATACATTACTCCCATCACTGTTGGTTATTAACTAGGATCCAGTCTATGATACTTTCCATGTTGGTTGGTTTATTTATCCTAGTGGGAGAGGTTATGGTCTGTTTAAACCCAGATAAGTTTATAGGAGTGGGGGGGGGTCGGAAGAGCAGGGGTGCCAGTCGGTGTTAAAGTCCCCTAGAACTATGGTTTCTTGGGGATAGGTATAGGACAGCCAGTACAGGATATCTTCTAGGGTATTTATGTTGTTGCCTGGCAGAATGTATCCAGAGACAATGTTTGAACATTTGTGCTGGTTAATCTGTAATTTGGTTATGAGGAGTTCTGCATTATTGAACTGGGGTGGTTGAATGGTGTCTCTATTAACGGTTTGTTTTCTTTTATGTAAATGTATGTTTGCCTGTGTTTTAAGTAATAATTCAATGAAGGTGTTAAAAAAAATGTGCATGGGCTATTTCTGTATAGGTTAATCAAAGAAGCACTAGCATTTTTCTTAAAGTATGTGATGGATGGAAAATGTTCTCATGGGGCAAGGTTTATTTACAAATGTGGCATATTTTGTCTTTGCTACAATATTTCCACTTACATAAAACTGAATTTCTGCTGCTAGATTCTGGATTGTCTTTATTTAACTTATGCATTATGAGGGGATAGGCTCTGCAGATAGGTCTACAATCTGTCTTTTGGGAGAGAAGCTGGTTAAAAGAGCAGAGTACTATTTTATTTTTGTTTGCATTTTGGATAAAGATCTGAGCAATAACCAAACTAAGAGCAGTGAACTCTTGCTACTCTGTAAACTGACAGATATTGGCCTTGATAGATAACTTACTAGTAGGTGACCTATGAACAGTAATTAAATAGAAACTGAAAGATAAAATGTTCTAGGTGGCTACTATTTATGTGTCTCATCTATGTTTTCTGTTTAAGTAACCATTGCCTCAGAGTGTGTCAGTGATGGATAAGGGAAGAGGTTCCATTGCCATGTTGAAACAATGCTTATCTAAGATTTTTCTTCTTTGGATACCTCTTTTGAAGATGTATCTTGCTCAGAGAAACCTTTACTTTAATAGTGGCTTTAAGTTCCCTCCTTGGTGGAACACTTTTGCACACATATTTCCCTTTGTTTACTTGAGCAAATTAATAATGCTGTTATACAAGTAATCTCTGTGGTATCCTTGAAGTCTCAAACAACACACTAAACAAGTATAGTGGGTCCAAAAACAAAACAGAATAAGAAACTTGTCTGTGTGGAAGATTTTCAATCCATACATATCTAGTTAATCACTGAATATTAATTAGATCAGATAATGGTAGTAGAAGTAGCGAACTTAAACTTGTCTTAAGTAAAAAAAATAATAAAACATATATAATTTGAAATATTATACAAAATTATTAAGCATTTGAAAATAATCCAAGCAGGGTAGGCAGTCTGTTTCCAGTCGAAAATCCTTTATTAAGTACACAGATGTGGAGAGATTAGTGTTCCATAAATCATATGATCTTGTTATGTCATCTATGGTAAATAACTCATAAAATCTGTTATCCTCCAGCATGTTCTCTATCTTTTGGTTGTAGCTAGTGGTTTCAGTCACAAGTATACATCCTCCCTTGTCTGCCTTCATTACACGCCTGGATTTATCATTGCCTAGCTCAAGCAATGCTTTTCTTTCTCCCTGTGTTAAGTTGTAAAGTTTTTTCTTGTTTTTTTAAGTAGTTTCCTGATATCCATCTCGCATTTCACTTTGAATACTGTTAAGTGTGTTCCAGTGGCATAGAAGGATAATGGTGTGACTACAGTCCAGGCAACCAGCACCTTGGGAATTTGACAAAGCTGGCAGAAGGGATGGGAGTGCTTAACCTGGAGGAGAGAAAGGGCATAGCCAGCTGCCTGGAACCATAAGTCTATGGTGGAAGGGTGCAGTGCATGAGGTCTGTGGGCAGGCACATGGTGAACCAAGTTATTGTATGACAGTAGCTTTCCATGAGCAAATTAAAGGCAATGTCCACTGGTGAAGGGCAAGATACAGTTGTCTCTGTAGTAACAAAAGGTTTGCACATTCACCACCCAAAGGAAAGGTTAGAATAAATACAGCCTTAAAAGCAGACTAAATGATGGTCACCCCAGATGATTTTCATCCCAGAGATCTGGGGATGACCCTCATCACATGCAAATGAAGGACACAAGTTAAGTAGGGAGTGACTTGACAGTAAACAGGCACAGTGTGCACACATGGGGTGCAACAAGTAGCTAGGAAAAGATAAAAGTTATTGATATCATTCACATCATTTTAGTGCTGTTTCATACCTGTTTTAATATGATTATTTATACTACTGTCAAGTCTGCAGTTTATGGTTCATCCACCTGGGAGAAATAACCAAGACAATTATAGGTAATGCCGCAGTTAGTACTGTCACTGAACATTGTATCACGCAATGTTAATGATCTCATGAGCCAGCAAAAAAGGTCCAGGAATTTTACTTACATTAACATGTTTAGATTAAGTATAGTGTGTTTACAGGAGATGCATCTGATACTTTTACAACACAAGATGTTGATGGCTTGGTGTCGCTTCACAATATGCCACAAGAACTGGAACTTAGACTGAGAACAAGAGGAACACATTTTCTTAATTTGTCTTCATGGCAACTTCTTTCCAAAATAGTGAACAAAAATCTATTTCATTAATAAAATCACTGTCTTCACTGGTCATTCGACTGGCACTGATGTACTGGCCCTTAGGTATGTTGTCTTTCATAAACTGCGGATGAAAGCTTTTATAGTGTAGGTAACTGTTAGTAAAAGTTTTTTTACGGTGAATCCTGCTTACAAATCTCTTCAGTACCTTAACCCATTCTAAAGTGACATCCAAAAAGTTAACCTTTAAACCCACGTCACCTAAAGTAAATTTTAGAAACTCAGAACCAGAATTTAGACAATCTATGAACTCTTTCACCTGGTTGCAGTCACCTTCTAAGATGAAAAACAAGTTGACAAATCTTTTAAAAAACAAAACATGATGTCTACCCATAATAGGCTCCAAAAATGTGTGTTCCCACCATCCAACAACAATGTTTGTGAATGAAGGGGTAGCTGGAGACCCTAAAGCAATCCCTCTGTTCCGTTTATACACTTTGTTGTTGAACATAAAAAATTGTTTTTCAAGAGAACATCTATCAAATCACAACAAAAGATGCACTGGTCATTAGAAAGGTTAGAAAATCTACCAACATATTGTCTTACATATTCTACTCCTATTTCATGTGGAAAACACGTAAAACGTGATACCACATCAATGGTGAACAAAATATGTGTTCGTGGATCAAATGAGAAGGTGTCATTAAATTTCCTGAACTGTTCCAAAAAATCCCAAGACTCCTGTAAAAAAGAACTCATTTTACTGACTAGGGGGTTTAAAAAAGAATCAAACGTAAGGGGAATTCCTTCTGTGATGTAATTAGGCACTGAAACAATGGGCCTGAATGGAGGGGGGTTAACGTCTTAATAGACCTTTGGTATTCCAAACAAAACCCCTAACTTGGGATTCTCAATATTACAAAAATCCTAAGAAATTTTGTCCAAATTACCACTAATTAAATTGTCAAACAAAAAAGAATAAATTCTCCGATAACATGTTAATGCATCACTTACATTGGCTACCTCATATTCTAAGGTGTTACTTAACATAGCTCCAGTACTATGAATATACTTGTCTTGATCCATTACAACCAAAGCACCACCTTTGTCAGTTTTCATAATTCTAACCATACTGTTAGACTTTAATTCATTCAGAGCAGATTTTTCACTCATAGTTAAGTTGTAATATTTATACCTTGTTTTATTATAGCAATAACCCACGCCTGGGTGTGGGTAATGCTGGATTTACCCACGGTTGGCGTGGTTTGGTCCCGAGGGCGAGCCCCGAGGGACCAAACAAAGACAACCGTGGGTAATCCAGCATTACCCACACCCAGGCGTGTTATTATATTAATGACATTATTTAAGAAAAGAAATAATTACTTTTCTTAAATAATGGCATTGTATAATGCCTCTGCTGCCCTTCCGCAGCTGTCTGGTGTTCCGCGGCAGTTCTGATGTACTGCGCATGCCTACGCAGTACATCAGAGCTGTGGGCAAAAGCAACGGAGAACGCAAGATCTCCGTTGCTTTTTACTGTCTCGCTATGTTAAATGGGTTTAACATAGCGAGACAGCTTTAAAATAAGCAACGGAGATCTCCGTTGCTTATTTTAAAGCTGTCTCGCTATGTTAAACTCATTTAATATAGCGAGACAGGTTAAAAAAAAAAAAGCAACGGAGATCGCAAGATCTCCGTTGCTTTTTACACACTGTCGCTATGTTAAAGGAGTTTAACATAGCGAGACAGCTTTAAAAAAAGCAACGGAGATCTGCGTTGCTTTTTTTAAACCTGTGTCGCTATGTTAAACTCTTTTAACATAGCGAGACAGTGTTTTATACTAACGGAAAAAGTCCGGGCGACCGGACCTTTTTCTGTTAGTATATTGAGGGATTTACAACGGGCACGCTGGTTGGGCTGGCCAATCAGCGTGCACGTTTTAGAGGAGGCATTGTATAATATTGTCTAACAAACTTCTAATTTGTTTTTCACAAGTATTCTCAAACACTAAGTGTGTACAAAAGGTGGGTTAAAACAGGATGGTTTAACATATTTACTTCCACTCTTTTCAACATCTTTTAAAATGTAATTTAAGTTAAACAGTCTTGTGTATTTTCTCAATTCTAGAACAGTGCTGGAAATATCAGCTCTACTTGTTGGAACAAAATTTAAACTCAAATTCAACACTTTACAATGCTCAAAAGTGAGGTCAAGTTTAGACAAGTTTATAACATTGTTTGTGTACAACTTACACTATGCTAATATTCCATGGATGAATCCGAAGGAATCCTTTTCATTTTTCTGGTCATTCTGATCCTTGGAGTCTCACCTTCATTCACAAACATTGTTGTTGGATGGTGGGAACACACATTTTTGGAGCCTATTATGGGTACACATCATGTTTTGTTTTTTAAAAGATTTGTCAATGACTTGTTTTTCATCTTAGAAGGTGACCTCAACCAGGTGAAAGAGTTCATAGATTGTTTAAATTCTGGTTCTGAGTTTCTAAAATTTACTTTAAGTGACATGGGTTTAAAGGTTAATTTTTGGACGTCACTTTAGAATGGGTTAAGCTGCTGAAAAGATTTGTAAGCAGGATTCACTGTAAAAAAAAAAAAAAAAACAGTTACCTACACTATAAAAGCTTTCATCTGCAATTTATGAAAGACAACATGCCTAAGGCCCGGTATATCAGGGCCAGTCGAATGACCAGTGAAGACAGTGATTTTATTAATGAAATAGATTTAATTTGTTCACTGTTTTTGGAAAGATGTTACCATGAAGACAAATTAAGAAAATCTGTGCTTCTTGTTCTTAGTCTAAGTTCCAGTTCTTGTGACTTGTTGTGACATTCTGGAAGTTTTAGTCTGTTTTTGTGGTCTCTTCACAATATGTCAACAGTAAGCATAAAGGAGTATTGCTCACTTGCACGAAACGGATATGATGGCTACCAACTATAGACCAAGGACAATATGTTGACTGTCAAAAGCTTTTAGAAAATTAAATTAGCCACAGTGTTTATGTTTCTAAATTTACCTTGAGATAAGCATGGGAAGATCCTATGTGAAATCTTGCTGAATTTGGTAAAGGGATTTTTCTTTGGCTTGCAGACTGGAATTTGGTGACAGATCATATAAAAATTCTAAGTGGTTCCAGAAGGGTTACCTTGTCAGCCTTGGACAGAGGTGTTGGCTTTCCCCTGCAGTGTCTGTTACTCAGCTAGATATAATAGATTGTCTCATATAGATGATTACTCTATTGAGAGAATATATGCACTGTGTTTTAGGGTGTGACACGTTTTCTCCATAACTTTATCAGATCATGCACCCTTGGTTAGGCAGGCCACAAGAAAACATAGAAATTTACTGATGGATAAATAGTTTACACTGTAAGTTTCCAAATTTTTCGGACTAGTTTACTGAGGCAAATAGTGGTCATAATGGTTGTGATCACAAAGCTGAGGGAAACCTTAAAAGTCAGTGGGATTACTCTAATGGTGTGGCTCACTTTTTTTCTGATAAAGAGGAGGAGGTCTAATGGGGGTGGTCTGGTGGCATGACAGAATTACTGCCTCATTTGGAGTGTAGAGGTCTATTGGGGGTGATTTGGTGGCATGACAGAATTACTGCCTCATTTGGAGTGTAGAGGAGTGAGGACTAGAAATCCATAATGCAGTAGTTCAGGCTACTTAACAAATGATGGATAAAAAAGCAATTCAAATTAAATATTTTCTAAGATAAAACATTTTAGGAGTCTCACACACCTCAGTGGTTGCCTGCCTTCCATTAAGACAACAACAGGTTGAAAGTACTATTCATTGGATTACAAACAGTGAAACAATACTCTTGGGTATGCTGAAGGGTTTACTTCAGGGCAACATATTATGCAAAATATATAACTGAAAAATGAGGCTCCTTTTAATTTGAGAACGCTGATTTATGAAGGAGTTGAATTAACTTGGATAGCCTTGCTAACCCCTTTTGATGAGGAAAGACGCCCATTTAACCTTAAATAACATTAAGAAGGGTACAAATCTAAGCCTGGAATGGATCTCCTTGGAACTATCTGCACTTGTAATGGATGACTTTCAGACATGCTTTTTTAACACCTTATCTAATGCAGTTCTTGCAACATCAGAAATCCCCTAAATATGGAAAGATCCTCAAATTTTTGTCTTCTCATAAAGAAGATAAGGACCATTCACTACCGTCATTGTAATTTCCCATACCCATGCAAATCACGACAGACAGATAACCCTTTGACAGCATAATAAAACCCTTCTTTTGATGCAGGAGGCTTCAAATTTGGCATTTCCTTTTATTGCAGTAAGCTTAAATGCTGAAAATGCCTTTGACAGTATTCACCAAGGATACTCAGCTTAGGTGCATAAAGCGTACGTGTTCCCCATCCTTCTGTACAGTTCTTACTCAAAATACATGAGGTACCTTCCCAGGGTAAAAACTGGGGCAAGCCATTTGTCTAGAAAAAAATCTTCAAATGGGGGAGTAGACAAGGACAGTCCACTGTTGTCTCTCTCTTTGAGACCCATAACTGAGTGCATTAAATGCTTGTTTTTGGTGGAATATGTTTGTAGAGAAGAATGATGCTGGCACTCTATGTGGCTTATACCTTTGGTATATCTGACAACATCACAATCCAAAAAAATGGCCTTGGTTGCAACAAGATGAAGAAAGATAAAAAATTCCAAATAAGCAACTTAGAAGTGCTTAAAAAAAGAGAACTTTAATTTAACAAATAAAAATAAAAATAAATCAGATACATCCAGTAAATCAAGCGCTTTTGTCTCCAACCATTTGGTGACTTTATCAAGACAGGGCATGCCCCAACTGCTAGTAAATTTATAATACAAAGTTAATTACTGAACCAATCAACATCCAGGGTTCATGAATAATTCATGAGCAATGACTATGCCTACAATTTACATCTAATAATGTGAAATAACCACACATAAAACATTCATCATCCTAAATATTACCCACTATAATACATATAAATACATAACTAGAAATACATTATTAAAAAATCTAATAAAAACTCAACATTTCCTATATGTTGTACACCTCAAATAACCCCAATATATTATAGTATAAATACATGTATAAATACATAATAGAAACAGTATAAAATTCACCAATGTATACATATAAGACATAAAGATAATACATATGGTTCAACTATTAAGAATTACAAGAGCATTTCTTTAAAAGCATCATCTGTCTAAAGCTTTTAATCTTAAAAAGCAAGTAATTGCAACAGATTCATTTAAGCATGGCTATTGAGTTGCATTCGTTCTCAACTGCCATAAGTCTCACTTCTCTCTAAATATAAAGTCCAAGGTCTACCTCTTGGTTCTAGTTCAATAACTTCAATAACAGTGAATTTAAAGTAATGTCCGGGCCATTCCATACAATATTTTGCAAGGGCATTGGTTTCTTTTTGCAGTCTGATATCCCTCAAATGCTCATAAATACGTTTTTTAAGTTTTCTTTCTGTCTTTCCAATATAAAAACAAGCACATTTGGAACAGAAAGCACAATAAACCACCTTCTCAGTGTAACAGCTGCACTTTTTTTGTAAAGAGACCTTTATACCATTTATGTTAAATTTTGACCCTTCCTTAATATATTGGCAATAATTGCATGCCCCACACTTCTTCATATGACCCCCTATTCCGAATCTGGTAACTCCTTTCAAAGATGTTCTTTAAGGTTTGTCCCTTTCTATATACCACAATAGGCTTCTCACTTATGCATTGTCTAATGTCATTACCTGAGGTCAAAATTATCCAATTTTTATCCAAAATCCTAAAAGTTTCTTTACTATCAAGATTATAAGAAGTGATAAAAGCTGAACGAAACTTTCCGTTTGCTTGCACTTGTTCAACAGGTGTCATAACATTCACATTAACATTGCTGTCCATATTAACAGAACCAACATTCAAATTTAAAACCATATGCCTGTTCCCTTCATTGCCAGAGTGCACCATCTCCGAATTCAGTATAGCATGATAAAACTCTCTCTCTCTTATTAACTACTTCCAACATTAAGTTGTTGATTAAGTCCAATGGATATTCTCTTTTAAGAAACATATCTTTCAACAGTTCACATTTATCCAAGAAAGAGTCAAAACTAGACACCATCCGAGCAGCTCTAACAAACTGCCCCTTAACAACTGCTCTTTTTTGTTTGAAGGGATGGCTACTGTCAAAATGACGTTTCCTTCCTATAAATATATGACTCAAAATTCCTTAAGACTGTATTTTTTGTCAGCATAACATCCAAATAAGAGATTTCATTGGGATCAATATTATGGGTGAACCTTAAAAAAGCTGTTGAATTATTCGTGTGAGTTATAAATTCATTAATCATCTCACTTGGTCCATCCCAAAACATAAAAATACCATCCAAAAATATCACATACATTTTACAATGTTGATAATAAACTGAATTAATAACAAACTTTTTCTCCCATTGTAGCATCACCAAATTAGAATACAAACCACCACATGGAGAACCCATAGTTATTTTTCAACACAAGTTCAAATAGTTGTTCGTATACATTAATTTTTGGTTGTGATGCTCCTTTTTCCAATAAATAGTCACATGCCCATTCAATACCAGTATCATGGTGTATTGAAGTGTACAAATCCGTCACATCAATGGTGATGAATACACCTGTCTCACTGTATTCTAAATGAACCCTTTCTAAAAAATCCCATGAATCCTTACAAATAATAGTTTCTTCACTAACAAAACATTTCAAATTAATATCCAAGTATTTTGCTATGGGATAAGTGATAGAACCACGCCCATTCACTATAGGGCACATAGGTGGAGCAACCATATTCTTGTGTAGTTTTGGTAATCCAAATATACAAGGAGTTTTTGGATGATGCACTGTCAGGTAATTGTACTCATCTATAGAAATTGAACCTTCAATAAAGAGGTCCATTAATTCATTTTTTACTTTGTTATAAATGCCATTTAACTCATTAATAGACATTTTCCTATATGCATCACTCAAAAGAATATTATTCATCCTTGTGTTATAATCATCTAGATCCATAATGACAATTCCACCACCTTTATCTGGTTTTATAATCCACACATCTCTATTAGTTCTAAGTTTGTTTAGACCATCCATCTCACTTTTACTTAAGTTAGGTGAGTGTGCATTTCTGTGTATATTTCTAACATCTATTTCATAAATTTTATCAAACATCGCTAACGCAGGGTGCAGAGGTAGGTAGAACGTGCTTGAAATGTACAAAGGGTTACTTACATATTCAACAGATTTAAATAGGACATTTAAATTCAACTTCCTAACAAAATGTCTGATATCAATTAATGTTTGTGCAATGTTAAAATGTTTGGCTGGGATAAACGATAAACCTCTAGAAAATAAATCACAATCATTAACATCAAAAATATATGAAGAAAAATTATATACATTAAAGTCATTTCTAGACTTCTTTAAAATAACACAGTTATTCAACATATGCTCATTCGACTTCAGTTCCATTCCCGATATCCCCTCCCTTCCCCCCTCTGATAATACATTTGTCCCCCTCGACCCCTGTTTGTAGGAAAAGTCCCTTGATTCTGCACATTCTGGTTGTTTCTCTCAGTCTTTCTGATCACATCAGTGGGGGAAAGTTGTCTTGATCTAAAAAATGTTCCTCATTATTCCCAGAGGCTCCATCATTATAATTATGGTTCTCCATATTCCAAGGCCATTTTTTTGGATTGTGTTTTGTTTTTTGGCCTTTAAAAGTTTGAAGTTATATCTGACAACATATTTGATTGATATACTTTCCCAGTCTGGCCAGTTATTTGGCTATCATATCAACATTATAAGACAAAGATTCTCCCAATAAACTGTTTCCCATTTGTTGACTAAACAGAAGCATACCCCGACCTTTGTTTACACAGCTATCTTCATTATCTGTGCAGAAGCATGCCTGACCTTTGTGTACACAACTCTCTTCATTAGCTGCACATTTTCATCATCATCTGAGCATCATGTTTTACATAACTTCCCCTCCTCCCCTCTCTACTATACCTTCCTCTTCCCTTCCTCCCTCATCCCCCCACCACCACAGTCTTTCCTTCCCTTCCTATATTCCCAATTCACCCACCTCTCCCTCCATATATCCCCACCCTACAGACCTTATTGGCTTCCAGCATGTCTTCATTCCTGCTTTACCTTACTGAACTTCTCTGCTAGATCTTTTTTCTTCCCCACTTATCTAACCTATTTCCTAAACCCCTTTATGCTTCCTATACTGGCCTTTATTAATTAACCTACTTATTCCTCTACATCCCCTATTCTGTCTCCAGACCTCTTGCTCTTTCACATCTTTTCAAAAGATTAAGCACATTTTCTGCTACATGACTACAAATATTACCCCCTCCCTCTGTACATTAGCTGCTAGTCTCTCTGGTTAATTAATTGACTGATGTAATTACTTTTTTAAATGTTTCCCAACTGTCTGCCTATAAATTGATAATTTAAATGTAAACCTTGTACATCTGTAATCTTTTTTCCCCATTTTTACTGTAGTGAAAATTTCTACCTAGGCGTTTATATAAATGTACAACAGTTGTCTACCTTGTAAGTTACTGTAACCAACTTTCCCACTTCTAAATCTAATATTTCTGTACAATTTATTTATTAATGTTTACTGTTGTGAAGCTTTATTCCTGGGCCTCCGCTGAAAATGGGTTCCTGACCCAGTTGGACTTTCCCAGTTAACAATGTCAAATTTAAGGAGTCACACATAAGTTACAACAGGTCAGCTAAGGTTAATCATCTGTGAACTGAGGGGGTGGAGCTAGGAATTTAGCCTTCTATTTAAGGGGTAAAATAAAAAAAATCAGAGCTTTACTGGAAAGGCTCACCCAGATTCTGCGACAGTTTGCTGTGAGAGAAAGGTTAGTTTGCTTTTTACTTGTTGTGTTTTGTATTACTTTATTACCTTTTTCTATTTTGCATACTGTGATTTGTTTTCTTTACACTGTG
This sequence comes from Protopterus annectens, assembly GCF_019279795.1. NCBI lineage: Eukaryota > Metazoa > Chordata > Ceratodontiformes > Protopteridae > Protopterus > Protopterus annectens. The sequence continues at coordinate 661,403,466 of NC_056725.1, forward strand.
GTTTACTTGCACTCTGCTTTTAATTGCATACTAAATCTTGAAAAGAGATCACAGCTCTGTCTCTTGTGAATCAGACAGAAATTTTTACCACCCTCCAGCCCAGTTACTGTTGTGTTCTTAAACACCACTGTCTTTCTAGTTGCCTGCCCCTTACGTTAATTTGACCATATATCTCATTTCCTCTCTGCTTTTACTGGCTGGTGTGAGTAAGCACAAAATGATCATTTTGTGAAATCACTCCCCTTCAACTATTTAAATGTATTGGTCATCCTACTGTATTCTATAGTACCAGAATACAAAAGTGACCACTCCCTTTCAATCTATCTTGCTGTTTTAAAAATAGTGACTCTCCACTAAAACTTAACTTTTAGACAGGTAAAACTTAAGTTACCTACTTTCACATCTAACTCCTCTAGCGCACAATGCAGTGTTTAGGATAAACCATTTTTTCATCTTACCTTTACGCATTTATTGCAAGACCACCAGTTATTGGATAGCCCACATTCTGTCTCTCAGTAGTCATCTTGGGATTAGTGCTTCTGTTTTCTCCTGGTGAGAGAAGGAGTGCTGTTACATTATTTCCTGGAGACTGCTGATCACCAGAAAACTTAATAACTGCTGTATAGGTGACAGCTTAGAATCTGTGATTATATTCTGATGCTGGTGAGAGTAGGGACAGAGTGCATTGATTCCTGACTCTTTCTATCTGACATGGCTTAGTGGTAAATCACTTTGGCTATGGTGTGCAGGGTCCTGGGTTCGAGCCTTGCCGAAGCTATTTATTCATGCTGGAGGGATAGATTCCTGTCCCAGAGACTTCCCATACTCTGGAACAGACTACCTATCTATGTCAAACAAAGCTCCTCATTAGCACTCTTCAAGAAAAATCTTGATGATTGGATGGGAAATAGGAAATTCACCCCAGGGATCACTTCTGCGGCTCTGCTCGACAGGGGCACAGGAAAATAATCTTCTTGGGTGGTGAATGCCAGGGTACCTTTTTGGCTAGGCTTATATAGGCCCTAGGGCCAACAGGCTAGTACCTACCTATGAGAGTTGAATGTCTGTGCTTAACATACCTAACTGGTCTGGTTGCTATTCGAGGCATCTACCAGAAAAAGGCTACAAGCCTGCAGACCCTTGCATAATCTGAAACAAGACTGTGGATCACCAAACAGGCCCATGGCCTGCTTCTCTTCTTGGGACTGGTGCTAAAACTAGCTAGTTTTAGCTAGAACTGGCCAGTTTTTTAGTTTCAGCACTCATAATTGTTTCCTTGTGCTCAGCACTTGCTCAGAACTCACTGTAAGCACTAAATAAACTACAAATTACTAGAGCAGTTGACTTTCTTCACTTGTAAAGAGGAAAACAGTTCTTAGTACTTAAATAAATAAACACCTATCCAGGCATGTCCATGGGTCAAGCTCCCTGTGTTTTCTCCTGTCCACCTGCTGAATCTGGGCATCTTGTAGCAATTGCCTCATGTACACTGACAACATTCTCCTCCTACCACCCAACACTACAACCTGTGAGAGATACACTTATATAGCCAAACTGGAAGCCAAGCTCTCTCCAGCCAAGACTGGACTAGACAGTCAAGAGGAGAAGGTTAACACCTGCACCACACCACATTCAACACACAGTCCTTCAAAACCCACACTACCAAAACCTGCACATAGAAACACAAAGCACACACCTACATTAATGGAGGCTCTCAACAAAAATCTGCCCAAGAAACAGAGACCTCCCAAGCTGAAACGCAGCCAGCCACCACCCCCCAACACTACCCAAATGACACATAGCCCACAAAATCAGTGTGCCACTCATCCTCAGCCCATAAGGCAAAACAACGTACCCAACACACTAGTCATAGGTGACCCTATAGTCAGGCACACTGATGTCCCACTCACCTGGCTAAACAAGGAGAAAGTAACTGTCAGCTGCCTGTCAAGTGCCAGGATCCACCACATAACACACACACTCAGGTTACTCCATAACAAGTACAAATACAACTCTGTCATTGTCCACGTTGGTGTGAATGACCTGAGACGTACCTCCCTGGACTACATGAAATGAGACATGGAGGAGCTCTTGGATCTTGTAGCCCAGGCAGGTATGACTCTAGCCTTGAGTAGCATCCTGCCATCGCTCAGAATGATACCACAGTACAAGGACAAAATGATTGACTTCAACAACTGGCTATGCTTCTGGTGTTATTCTAAGCGGATCCAGTATTTGTCTGAGTGGGACGACATGGTCGACAGACCACGATGCTTTGCCACAGATGGCCATCACCTGTCAGCCCTGGGATTCTGGATACTAGCTAAGGCTCTTGCCACCCCTATAGCACCTTTTTTAGGCAAGGTTCAAATGCCAAATTCACCACTGTAACAGGTACAAGCAAGCAAACTCTGAGGGTAATGCTACTCAATGCTAGAAGTCTAAACCTCAAAATGCACTCACTCAAGGCACTCCTTAAAATGGAGAACACTGACATCTGTGCAGTGACAGAGACCTGGTTCAAGGCTGTAGAGAGCACCCCTGCATTACCAGACTACAATTTATACAACACCTTTCGGCCACCTAACCTGGACAGAAACACTAAAGGCAGAGGCATGTCCTATTCATTAAGGATATCCACACCTCCAGGCTAGTTGCTCAACATAATGCATCCGAAATTATCCAAGTGCAACTAACACTGGGCAAGACTGCAATCCAGGTTGTAGCTTGTTACAGATCCCCCACCATGCCCCAAGATTCCCACTCTTCATTTCTTAAGATACTGGAAAATATTAAGGTACAACCCAATACCTTAATTATGGGTGATTTCAACTACCCCACCATCAACTGGGAAAACTACTCATGTACCAACTCATCTGCTCAACGTTTTCTGAAATTCATAAATTCCAACGTCTGGGATCAGCTTGCCCACACCCCCACCAGATGCAACAATATCCTGGACCTGGTCATTACCAATATGGGTAACTGGTGTTCCACGCCAGAGGCCAATTCCTTGCTTGTCAGATCAGACCACAAGCTAATCACCCTAGACATCCATATCCCACCCCCACCACCATCAAAAACTACTCCAAAGCTAACTTCATGCTTAAGACGACACCCATGTAGACAGAAAACAGAGGTACGACTGCTGAATCTTACACAAATGCATTGTTGAAACACATACACGAGTGCATGGATCGTGCCATCCCCAACAGAACCAAGATGCTATCCTCCAAAAAAAGGAAGCCAATCTGGTGGACCTCTGCCATAAACAAACTCTACAACAGAAGGTAGATGCTGTTGCAAAAAAGAGTAAAATCCCAAGATTGGAGGAACTCCCTGGTCAGCCTCAGCAAGAAGGTGAGATCCCTCATAAAATCCTCCAAAGCCAGTTATGAAAATAGAATCGCCACTGATTCCAAAGTCAACCACAAAGCATTCTACAGCTATGTTGAGAATCTCAATGGCAACACTCATATCTGCTCTGAGCTACAGCATAATGGCACTAAATATACAGAACCAACCAATATTGCCAACATCCTGGCAGACAGGTTCAGTGCTAACGTTAACCCACCCCTCTCACCCTCCAAAGGGCCCATTTTAATACCGGAAGAATGCAAAGCCCCTGTAAACATGGATGAACAAGTAAAGACTGCACTCTCCAAAGCCAAGAACACAGCATCCATGGGACCAGGCAACATCCCACGCTGTGTAATGCACGAACTACAGAACGAACTGGCACCCCACCTAAGTACCATGTTCAATCATAGCCTCACCTCAGGTTATGTGCCTATTGCATGGCACATGGCAACGGTTATCCCACTCCACAAAGGGGGTGCCACCATGGACCCCAGAAACTACCGGCCCCATTAGCCTGACGAGCCTGGTCTGCAAGGCCATGGAACGTATCATCTTGGAACTTATAAACAAAGACATAGGTAACCTCCAAACCCTGGACCCCACTCAGTTTGGATTTGTAAAAGGTAGATTGCATCTACTAAACCTGATTGACTTCTTTGAAGCAGTCACCAAAGCCATAGACGAGGGCAAGGTAGTGCACACAGCCTTTCTTGACCTCGCCAAGGCTTTCAATACCATCATACCACTCTGGAATTATAGATAAACTCATTAAACTGGGCATAAATCCCTATGACACAAGATGGGTGTCCAACTGGCTCACTGACAGAACCCACACAGTAAAAGTAGCCGACTTCAAGTCAGACTTCAGACAAGTGACGAGTGGAGTACCACAGGTTCAGTCCTGGGTCCTCTCCTGTTCAACATCTACTTCTCTGAACTGCAGGCCAACACAGAAGGTCTTTGGCTAACAAAGTTTGCAGATTACTACACAGTGGGAGCCATAACAGAATCACCTAATGATGCAGACATTCTACAAAAGGGCCTCACAGAGACAGATGCTTGGTGTCAAAGTCATGGCCTCAGGCTCAATGCCAAGAAGTGCACTGTCATCCCCTTTGGGAAAAACTTGGTAACCATGAACTACCATATAGATGGTTGCTTATTAAACACCGAAAGTGTGATAAGAGACCTCGGGACACAGGTGAACAGTAGTCTCTCCTTTGATAACCACATCGCTTCAGCAGTCAGGAAATCCTTCTACGTGGCACACCTCATCACAAAAGGGTTCTCCTCTAGAAAAAATGAGGTAATTGTTCCTCTCTACTTATCCCTCATCAGACCCATTATAGAGTACAATGACCCATTTGGCATGTATCTCATAAGACACCAACAACAATTGGAAAGGCCACAGAAATACCTCACTAAGAGTATTACCAGCCTTAAACAGATGTCATATGCAGACCGTCTCAAAAAACTCCAGCTCTACTCCTTTGCATATCGCCTACTCAGAGGCGATCTCTGCCTAACATACAAAGCTATGTCAAGTCCAGAGCTGTTGGACATGCTACACTTAAAGAAATCCCAACATCTCTGTACCATACACTCCAGGGACCTAAACCTTGTCACCACAATAAACAGAACACGCTGGAGGGATAGATTCCTGTCCCAGAGATTTCCCATACTCTGAAACAAAGTACCCATTCAGGTCAAGCAAAGCTCCTCAATGGCCCTCTTTAAGAAAAATCTTTGACGACTGGATGGGAAGTTCTGTGGCATTGCTTGACAGAGGCACAGGAAAATAATTTTCTTGGATGGCGAAAGCCAGGGAACCTTTTTGGCTAGGCTTATATAGGCCCCAGTGCTGAGAGCTTAGTACCTACCTATGAACCTATGAAATAAATAAATAAATAAAAACAAACAAATAAATGTGATATCTTTCTTTTGGAAAATGGAAAACTATTTTTTGGATTTTGAAGCAGCTCTGTAAATGAGCATCCTGTGGCAGACTTTGAGTACTTTCCTGTCACTCTCTGCAGATCTCCCCAGAGGTTTCCTTAATATGACAAACAGTTTAATAAAATTTTTGTGGAGAGGTAAAAGGGCATGAGACACAGGGAGAAAATTGGTCTAGCCATCTGAATTTGGTGATCTAAGAGATCCAGATCTTGCCTCATGATATATGAGTTGTACGTACTTTACATAAGGCTTAGGATTTGTAATGAAAATAACCACTATCAATATGTGGGCCTGAAAATTAATTTTATGCTTAAACTTTTACATTACAAACTTCATCCAGAGATAAGTGTTGTCAAAAATGCAGCCAATACATAAAGCTTTATGTGTTTTTGACATGTCTCAATAGAACTGCATTCATACTGTTACAAGCTGCAAGACGATGGGGGGTAAGGAGAAAATGTCAAGGACCTCAAGACCTAGTTATATAATGCACCATCACTGAAATCTTGGGACAAGTTAATGAACCAAGGAATGGTCGTTACATGGGAAGTATTATGTGCCCATTTTGGGATGGCTCCAAGGAGTATTAGAGGTTTGTTCAATTAAGGCATGCACATAAGGGTCCAAAGTAGGTTATGGTGTCTCCACACTAATGCAATAGCTGAGTGAGTGTTCTTCAGGAGGCAAAATATGGTACAGGGCCTTGCTCCCATTTAGTGAATATCATGTACTAAAGGATTATGGATGTAAGTAAGTAAGCATGTCATCTTTGAGGCTGCACTGAGGGGCACATTTGCTGATGAATATACAGAAGGCAGGACAGCGAATATGGATACTATCAGGGTATGCAATCTAATCTAAGTTCTGAACTTCCCCATTAAAGTGTCAACATAAATAGTACTCTGGTATGCTGGTTACCATATTTCTAAGCAAAGACTTAAGATTTTGAAAATGTTTGTGTAAACCAGTGAAAGAAAGATGTATTGTTTCAGATGACAGTTCACTCCACCTCAGGGCAGCAGCAATGCCCAATGGGGAGTGAACTATCATTTGAACTAAGAAGGCTTTGCTACTTTGTACTGGGAAAGGCACTTGTACCACCAGAGATGGGACAGCCATAAAACACAAGCTTCTTTGCCAATAACTTTTCTTTATGATGCCATCCATCCTGCAAAATGCAAAGGATGTACAAGAGTTTTTGTTACCACTGAAGGGAGAATGCTACTGCCACACACTCCCTCAGATTGTAATATATGTTTACATAGTCTGAAGAGTGAAGGTGACGCTACCAGTACGACTTTTCTTAGTTAGTTTAGAATAATAAATGTAACACAATGTCTGAAGTAACAGCAAGTAAATCACTTCATCTTCCTTTAAAGAACTGGAACATCTTCAGCCATTAACAGAATCCTCCCTTAATAGCGCAATTTGTCAAAAAATTGGAAACTGTAGATTCAGAGATTTGATTTATTTCTGATTGTCAGCAGACATATTTGAAAAACCTGATAAGATACACTGTGAGATTCATAAAGCTTGTGCCAGGTGCAGGCGTAGCGTCGGCGTTCTAACACCAAATATGACAGCCGAGCGATCCAGGTACGAGCTGCTCCCACGTGCACTACCCGTGTACGCTACGCCCGCACAACTCCCAGGCCCTGTATGCTAATTACCGCATGTGCAGCAGTGTAGCATGCAAATGAAGGTATGTAGCGATCCAGGAAGTGATGCAGGCGTAGTGTAAGCATGCAGAAATGTAAACCGTAGAAAATGGTTTACATTTTTGCAAACATAAAATCGGAGCCATGACAGCCGACCAAACACATGTATTATATTGTTAATATATGCCAATGGCTAAATATATAGCCATTGGCATAAAAAAAATGCAAAAAATATAAAATTAACATTTAATATATATAGTCACACTATCACGACGTGGAAGCGCAGGGCAGCGGTGCGCAAAGGGGATCACAAGGAAAATATAAAAATAAAGAATAAAACTGCAATGTAACACATATCACGAATTCCCCATAATAGTCAATAGCAGGCATGCTATACCATACTATGGTGCAAGGGTTGCTAAGGGGCTTTGACAGTGTTATGCGTGGTAGCTAGGAGTTAGTAAACAATGCCATGCAAATGAGAGGAGTAATAGTGAATCACAGATTCCCCACTGGTGTAAGGATGCACCTCACAGCATAGCGTTATAACACCGAGGTGTGCCCTTGAGATAAAGATAACATCAAGAGAGGGGTGTGTCGCCATTGGTGTAAGCACACTGGAGCATTGCTAAACTGGTTTGCCCCTAGCAAGGCAAAACTGCAGGATAGGGGTGTGGTGAACTGACAATAGGTTTGCTTAGCTGAGAGTACACAAGGTAACCGAGTATGCATGTGAACGGAGATGAAAATGCGCGTAAAGCCGGTAAACAGATTTGCGCAGAGTGAACTGCAGTTGAAACAGGGAAGGATATAGGAAAGAAATAAGGAAATGCTGCAGCAGTGAAACTGGAGTACAAATGACTAATAACACCTAGGAGCCTACAGTGGGCCATTGACAACAGCTAACAAGGCTGCAAGCAGCTACCTGCAGAACAGGAAAGGGGAGGGGCTGTACTGCAAAGAAAACAGTAAAGTGTCAAAGCAGAACAAAGCCGATTTGCAGTATATCAGCTACAAGACACATGTTGCCATGACTGGGTAGAGAAAGTACAAAACAAGAAAGACGGCAGGTGGATGCATGCCTGATAATGGGAGGGGATCCAGGTTTAAAAGTGAATTAAAGGGCAACAGATTAATCAAGGCAGGCAAGCATATCTCCACAGTAAAGGCCCCACACTTGCAGTACGCATTGCAAAACCCATAATTAAGACACGCTGCAGCTGGAATAGCTCATACACACCCACTGACATCAGCAGCATCCATAGCACAATAGTATAAAGTATGAAAGCACCTCACATACATTTGTGTATTCCCATACACTCTGCACCAGTGGTGTATACAGACGGGGAACTCTTAGTATGTACATGTTAGGGGCTGAAAGAGCTTTGATCCACCAGCATGTGTTGGAGACTGAAGGTGGTGTGGAGGATAATGCACACAACCACCTCTGGCATCAGAGGAGGAGGAGGAGAGTGTTCAGACCCAGGGTAACCTACTAGGAGCTACATGATCTGGAGATAGTAGAGCATTACAGGGAGGACAGGGACATCCTACAGCAACTTGCAGAGCTGTGCCAGCCATGCCTGAGAGCCAGAACAGAGGGGAACCCATCCCAGTGGATACGAAGGTATGTGTAAGCCTGAGACCAACTGGGGATATAATGGGGATCTCACAGGCATCAGCATCCAGGGTACTACACCAGTTCCTAGATGCCATGTTGCCACATGCCAATAAGCACATATACTTCCCCCGAATGCAGGAGGAGTTGGCCAGCAATATGAGTCTCTTCCAATGTGTGGCAGAATACCCGGAGGTACTGAGTGCAGTAGACTGCACGCACATACCCATCAAGTCACCACCCAGTGAGCAGGGTAGGTGATACATAAATCGCAAGGGATACCCCTCCATCAACTGCCAGGTCATGTGCAATGCCCAGGGCATTATCATGGATGTTTGTGCTGGCAGCCCTAGAAGCTATCATGACTCCCACATCTGGCATGCCTCACAGCTGTATCAGTTATTTGCCAGGGGGGGACATCCCAAATGGCCACCTGGTAGAGGATGCTGGCTATGCACTGGAACCATGGATGATGACTCCCATCAGAAATGCACACACACCCATGCAGGAACGCCATAATGAGGCACAAGCACAAACCAGAATCATCATAGAGCATGTGTTTGGGATGCTGAAATCATGGTTCCGTTGCTTGGACATAACTGGTGGAGCCTTGCAGAACTCTCCAGGCACGCGTGCCCACATCTTCATAGTATGTGCCATGCTACACAATATGGTCCTGCGGAAACAGCTGCAGCAGGGACAGATTGGTGAAGGCCCTCACAGCCCACAACCATTGCCAAGGGCCCCACAGGCACAGAGGTACTCAGACCACGAACACCCTGAGCCAGCCCCAGTAGGCAGACAGAGGTGTGCCCAGTATGCCCATGCCTTGGCAAAGAGGGAACGTATAGCTCACACACTGAATGTGTAAGCACCTAGGGACTGACACCTTTCTCCACATGCACACACAGTAAATATGGATGGCACACACACAAGACTACCTGTAAATTGTCATGTATAGGCAGACTACTGTATGCATCCAACATAGGCAGCCCTCAACTATTGCACACACAACTGCCATTGGCACAAGGTAAGTCAACACCTGAACGGTAAATTAAGCTATCAGCATGTGCTGATACTGTATGCATAGATTCATAGATAGGTACTTGACCAACTGCCAGAGGCCATTCATAAGCCCAGCCAAAATGTGTCAGCTTTTGCCACCCCATTGATTCATTAAATGTCCCTATGTGGAGCACAGCCAATGGCAGGATCCGTGGGGTGCATCTACTGTTCCCCATCCACTCTTCAAAGTTTCTCTTGTAGAGTGTTAGTGAGTATGGGGTGTATCTGTGACAGGAATCCGTCCCACCAGCATCTTCCAGTTATTGTGGCAAGGTTCAGCTCACTACAGTGTGTGGCTCAATGTGACATGGATTCCCACAGGTGGACCATATCCATTAAGCCTGAGTTTGACATGGCTGTGTTGGCCAGCAAAGATCATCTCTGGGTAAACGAGATGCCACTGAGTAAAGCAGGAGTTTATTCAGTCTGGCTGCATAGGCCATATGTTGGAGGCCAGTATTCCCCTTGACGAGGTATATTTGTGGACCTCCCAGCTGTTGGAAGTGTCTTCTAAGGTACATCCCAAATGGGTTATTATACCCTATGATAGGACTGATGAGTGATGAGTAAAGGGGCACTATAACCCCAGTATGTCTAGATGGGAACCCTTTAGTAATCAGATGGCCTACATAGAAGGATGTCCTAACTACTGTGGAGATAGGACTGTTAAAGGGGAGATCACTATCTACCTTAGTCCCCAGATACCCCATTATCTCGTCCGTATTAAAGTGGCTGCCACTTATGTGTTAATATGTAGGTGCTTAATATTGCACAATGGAATGACCATGCAGTTAAGTGGCACTTGGCTGGAGGCCATGATGTTGACACCCTGTGACGGTCTCTGTGAGGCCCCTTGAGGGATGTTTGTGTCAGCTGGACTATCAATCATGGCTCCCAGTTCGCAGTCATTGCCAAACATGGTCTGCCGCAGTCCATCTGTGTTTGCCTGTACCTATGAGAAGTATATGCCAAACAGTAGGGCTGCCAGGACTGAGTCCTGTGGGACACCAGTCGTGACTGGTCAAGAGTTGGGCCTGGAGATGGCTAGTCGTACCATGTGGGTTCTGTGTGTAAGCCCGTTGGTAACCCAACCTGTGATGTATGGGCGTATGTACAGGCTGGTGTGTTTATCAATAATACCTGAGTGGGGTATGGTGTCAAAAGCCTTGCTGAGGTCCAGGTAGTAAGTGTGAACCACCTCCCCGTCATCTAATGTCTTGGTGACTGTATGTAAGATGTCAAACAGGTTCAGTAGGCATGAACTGCACTCAACCAAGCTGACGTGGGTTGGGTCATGTGTACGGAGGTTACCAATGTCTTTGTTAATGAGTGTCATGAGGATGCGATCCATACCATTGCAGACCATGCTAGTCAGGCTTATGGGGTGGTAGTTACCATGGTCAGTTGTGATTCCACCTTGACAGAGTGGAATAACCGTTGCCACGCACCATTGTATGGACATGTAGCCTGTGGAGAGGCTGAGGTTAGAAAGCTTAATTAGGTGGGGGGTCAGGTTGTCTTGTACAGTTTGCAAGATGCAGTCTGGGGCAACATCTGCCTCCATTGATGCTGTGTTCTGCTGTTAGAGAGGGCAATTTCCACCTGTGTGTCTCTGATGTGTGGGATACTGTACCTTTCGGGTAGTGTTGTGGGCTCTTTATGGGGTGAAGTATGCACTGAATATATCTGCAAGGATGTTGGCGATATCAGTAGGGTCAGCATATTTTGTGCTATATTTCACCGGCACAGTGCAATTCTGTGTGTCACCACTTAGATCCTTGACATAGCCAAAGAAGGCTTTGTGGTTATCTTTCGAATCCTTTGGTATTCTCCTGCTGTTAGCCTTGGATGATGTCATGAGGGACCTACGTATCATACTAATAGTGGTCATGGATGTCTGCCCTTCGTGGGATTTGCTGTTTGTCTGGAACACTGTCCTACTTCTGTAGTATAGCCTATTTACTGCAGAGGTCCACCAGACTGGTGTCCTTGTCTAGGAGGAGTGACTCTTGGTTTACCACTGATGGCACGATCCAAACATCCGTGTAGGTGCTTATAGACTGCATTTGTAAATCTGTCTGTATCTTGAGCAGTGTTTCCCCTTAGCGTGGGGGCTGCGAAACCCCCCACCCCTCTCACTAGTAGTGTAAATTTAGCTGTAGGAAAGGTATACAATGTGGTATCCATGGGTGGGGGAGATGCTTGGGTGTGGAAACAGTGAATAGTTCATGGTCAGATCTAACCAGTGACCGGTTAACCTCCACTGTGGTACACCTGTTGCCCATGTTGGTGATGACCACTTCTAGCATGTTTCCACCCCTCGTTAGGGAGGTTACCACCTGATACAGGGTATATGAGGTGATAAATTCTAGGAAGCGCTGGGCCTGGAAGTGAGTACTGGTGTAAGTTTTCCAGTTAATGGTATGGTAGTTGACATCAACCAATGCCAGGGTGTGCATTAGGACTGTCATGTTCTCCCCTGTCTCCAGGTAGGTGGAGTGGTGGTCCTGGGTCATGGAGGGTGATCCATAGCAGGCCACAGTTTACATTGCAGTTGTGGCTGATGTTAGCTGCACATGGATGATCTCAGAGGTATCATGCTGCCCCACTAACCTGGAGGTGTATGTATCCCTGATGAATATGGATACACCCCTCCATGTCTGTGTCAGTCCATGTTCTGTGGCTGAAATGTGTGGTATGGGTTGTAGTCTGGTAGTGCTGGTGTGCTCTCAGGAGCCTTAAGACAGATCTCAGTTACTGCACAGATGTTGATGTTGTCCATCCTGAGGAGTGCTGTGAGTGCATGCATGTTGAGATCACAACCCCTGGTATTGATTAGCATAACCCTCATTGATTCTGCTATTGTGCTGTTTACAGAGCTGGTATTCACCTTCAAGAGTCTCATAAATAAGGCACCATGGGGATGCCAATAGCCTTGGCCAGTATTCCAAAGCCTAAG